>NC_044496.1:36726271-36748771 GCF_902362185.1 Chanos chanos
CTAAGAGACAGAGGAAAAAACAAGACAAATGGATTTGGGTGAGACGTTAGAGCCAAGGTCTTGCGGGACGTTTCGGACCTGTGCGAGCCTCTGCTGGCTCTCGGCGTCTCCGGGCAAAAGTAGAGCTTGGTGAGCTTCGTGGATGAGCAGGGCCGAACCTTCCATCACGTGACTGGCTGAATCCAGCATGGCCGCGGCGGCCTGGGGCTCAACGGTGGAGGCCGCTACGCCACGGGCCGCCTGTGCCAGGGTCCTCAGAGCCTGGGCCGTCTCTCTGGCAGCTACGCCTGAACACAGCCAGGAAACACAGAGACTCAGGATAAGAGAGATCTATGGCATGACAGCCTTTGTCAGAAACATCACATCGTCACAGACACACTGGGCCTATCTGACATGACATATGGGAAAATATTTTTGGGTTATGTCACTGAAAAATCTCTGAAAGAATACTGGTAAACCTTGTGATATCATTAAACCTCTCATTACAACTGAAAAAATGGTAGGGCCCGTTATTCTTTGAATCAAAGAAACTGTTTCACAAGTGTTCTTTTATTAGTGCAGTTGAATCAAGTCAAAAAGAAATTCCAGTGCTTTAAGAGTTATTTTAAAAATCACAATGTAGCTTTAAATCCGTGAATGTCTCACAGCTGCACAGCAAGGGAATGCGGTCCTACATTTCAGAGAATGGCAGCTGTACACCAAGGGTATTCGACTCCATTAGCAGCTCTAATGCATTCTGGGACTGTGCATTCATTGCTTCCTAATACGCTTCATGATGAACGTGTACACACCCAAATCTCTCAGCCCATCACTGTATGATATCGGTTTACTTGCCGTGTCACTCTAAGTGGTACGCCCAACCCCAGCACTTCTCGTTTCTCAAATAAATCTTAATTACAGGCAGTGCTGGATGTCTACTGAAATAACTAGATGAGGGAAGTCCATTCCAGAATTTTCTCAGCTGTTTAGCAGCTGGAACAGCAACAGTGGAACAGCAAACCTGGCGTACGCTCGCCTCTAAAGCAAATGAGTTTTATAGTCAAACAAGGCACCATGTGGGATCTGGCCTTTACTTATTTGAAGAAAAGCTGCAAGGGGGAATGCAGCAAATTGCATTAAATTGCATTATCCAGCCAAGTAGAGCCAATTGCTGATGGTATGTTAAATCTAGTGAAAAAAAGATTAATGAGCATCCCAAGCTTTAACAATCAGCAGAGTCTGGCTAGCACAGCGCACATTGTTAGGATATGCCATGTAAATCTGTCCTCATGTGTATCTACGAGTATATCCATATTTCCATAAGAGATAGGACAGGGGAGAACGAATCAGTGGGCTGCACCAGAAGCATTCAGGAAGCTTTTCTCTTCGGTCTTTCAGCCGTCATCATTATACTGTCTTAGCATTCTAACAGAGAAAAGTGTCTCAGTCTCGGAGATTTAAGATTTTATGTGCTATCTCTTGGCTCAGCTTATATTTTCCATCTAAAGATAAATAACACAGAGCGGTGTCATAACTGTTTGTTCATGAAGTTGAAGTTGAGTTTTTCTCCTCTTGGTGCCAGTTAAATGTATCTTTTACCGTGTGTTTTTTTTTTTTTATCTCTGAACTGAACTGCTGTGAACTGTTTTCATACACACGGAGAAACCTGTAAAGAACCTGTATGACGCCCAAAGGGATGCACCTGGTAAAGATTTGAAGAAAGCGCGGTTCGTCTTACCTGTATAATGTTCGTTACCCTGGGCGGCACAGGTGAGAAGCTGGGCCATAGATGAGCCCACAGCCTTGGACGTACTCCCCAGGTCCTGAGCGCACTTCTCCAGCTATCAGCACAAGAGCAGCATCTCCTTTAACCTGAGCACCGTCCACTTAACACACAGCTAACTAATGCATAGAGAAATACACTATGTGCTTCTGGCTACAGTCTAGGTAGATGCAAGCAGAAACAATGGAACCAATCAAATCTGCTTTCCTAATACTTTTTTTCCGCTTGGTTGAAAATTGAATCAAAGCACTGACCGATTCACCAGGCAGTGGTTTCAGTTGACCTTCGAGGGCGGCCATCTTGGCGTCCTGGAGTTCGTTTTTTAGGGTTTGGACGGCATTAAGAGCAGAGTCAATCTCCAGAGGACCACATGCCTCATGGGCCTATGACACAAACCGAGAAAACTGCTGCTCAAATACCACTCAGAGATATTCAGCAATCTGATGTAATTATAATTACAAGCAACAAGTTTATTCAAGATCAGCTTATAAACCAAGATCAACTTTTTAAGCAAAGATCAGCTTATTAAACCAAGATCAATTTACCAAGCCAAGATCAGTTTACCAAACCAAGATCAGTTTATCAAGCCAAGATCAGTTTATCAAGCCAAGATCAGTTTATCAAGGCAGGATCAGGCTATGAAAGCATGTGGTGTGAGCAGAAAGTCCTTCTTTTGGCTGCAGGCTAAGAAGAGATTTAATGGAGGGGTAAGCACAAAATTGTCAAAGAAAATAAAATTGTCATTAATTGTCTGTTTGAACTGAGACAACCATCAAGCTGCTCTGGGTTTCCAAAAAAATTCTGAAGCATTTTGTAGAAAGTTCAAATCCATTGCCAATAAGGAGGAGCTTCGGTGTCTGTCATGTCTCATGTGCGCGCGTGCGTGTGTGTGTGTGTACATAAAAAAAAAAAAAAAAAAAAATATATATATATATATATATATATATGGACACACACCCACACACACTTATTCTAATTTTATAAAGACAACAGTCTGACTTTACTCAGCATACTGTGGCATGTTTCTCTGCTCATTTCTACAATGTGTTTACCACACATTCATCTTCAGCCAACAGAAGAAGACATTTGTATGGAAGAAAAAAAAATCACAATTAATCATCTCAGGTACCTTTTGAGCAGCAGTGCGGAGTTCAGCCAGACTGGTAGCTAAATTCTTGGCACACTGGCCCAGTTGCATGGCTGCTGCTTGATCCGTAACTGTGGGAACAGCGGACTTTGCTGACGCCACCATTTTACTGCCGGGCTTTGGGAGGAAACAAACAACAACAACAACAACAACAACAAGAAAAAAAACAGGCTTAAGTTTCATATGCCAAACTTATTCTACCTACACTATACTACATTCTTTATATAGTGTATCTTCCTCTAGTCTTATTTTGGGACTAAGTGTGTTTTTTTTTCTTTTAAAAGATATCTATAAAGCTTCGAGCAAGCAGAGAGCAAACCATCTAAAACTCACTAAGAAACTAAGATAAACTACGACACAGGGTAGCCTCTTACGAAATTAGTGTCAAATGTTCTCTCAATAAAAAACAATCAACTGAAATTTGATTTCACACAACCATGAAATAAAATGTTCTGCAGCCATATCAAAACGAAAACTTTTTAGGAAATTCAAGAAAACTACATTTTTATTCCCCGGACATTCGTTCCTTACATTCCTCCTGTGTCTCCAGCAATTTTTCCAGAATGTAATTTGGATGAGCAAATAGAGAGCAATGAAAAATAATGAGGGGCAGTATGTGTGTGTGTGTGTGTGTGTGTGTGTGTGTGTGTGTGTGTGTGTGTGAGAGAGTGTGTGCGTATGTGTGTGTGTTTGTGTGTGTAGATGTGCCTGTGTGTGTATATGTGTGTGCCTGTGTGTGTGTGCGTGCCCGTGTGTGTGTGTGTGTGTGTGTGTGTATGTGCGTGTGTGTGTGAGAGGAGAGGAGGAACCTGGAGAAAACTCTGACTGGCGATGATGAGTGTGCGCTGTGCACTCAGGTCCTCTGGCTGGGCCTGACTACTTCTCATCCCCTGCACTAGCTGAGGAATATGGTCTGCAACAGCCTGTTAAAACACACACACACACACACACACCACACAAAACAGGTTATAATGCATGCGCGCGCGCACACACACACACACACATAAAATAAGTTATAAATAAGGAAAGAATCTTTTGTAGCTAAATAAACATGCATAAATCAAGAAATTCCCCTGTTTAAGAGATTACCCACAGTACCTTGCAGCTGTGCACTAGTTGCTGATGCGAGACTGTGTTTTTATTGGAAGCGGCCGCGTTTTGAGCAGCTGCGATGGTCTGCGTAGCCGCAGCTGCTGCCTGCTTCGCTGCATTCTGTTTAAGATCAGTGAGAGATATTGGATTAATATCCCAACTCATTAGCAAAAAGGAATTCATGAGAAATTCCTGATTTAGACCTAAAGCGGTCAGTGAAAATGGCAACATTGACTTTGTTTGACATAATTTTGTACTGTCTTAGTATAGACATGAGTGATCCTCTTCTGTAAGGCAGTGCCTTTACAGACAGGATTAGAGAACAGTCCAAATATTCTGCAGGGATTTCACATAGTGAATGGAAAACTAACAGAAAATGGGGGATTTCTAGACATCTCTGTCAAAATCCCTCAAAGCCGTTCAAACACTACTGTGTGGCACGCTGCATTGTGTTTACTCATTGTATAACTCTTGTCAAATGTGCAGTTGAGTATTCGCAAATAATTTCGTTGGAATGTTTCCTCCAGTGTGAATAACTGGTGGACCCCACGATGAGCATTCTGAAGCAACACTAAAATGGATGGAGGAACAAAAGAAAAAAAAAAAGAAGAGAGGAACATTCCATGTTCTGTGGGTGGTGGAATGGTGGATGGAGGAAAAAACAGCGAGGACCTGATCAACAATGCTGTCTTTGTGACGAATGGAACATAGCTAGACACCAGCGAACTGAGGGATCCCAGCAAAGGGAAAAAACAGGCATTTCAGAGTCACATTTTTCCGTCCAATTGAAATTACACAGCCTACATATCACAAGCTTGTAGATGCTCAGGACAAACCCTGAACAAAGGGGTCACGCCACAGGAGGTAAACACAGCAACTGGCCAATTACCTTCAAGCGAGACAGCTTGGGCAACTTTAACAGAAAAGCTATATCCTATGCAAACTCCAGTTATGAACCAGTCTGATATTCTAATTCTTATCTCCGTTAACTGGACTGAACTGAGGTTGTTTGAGTAGCGTTGGGCTGACAATAGGCCGTCCACACTCTGACCTCACAGGTGAACTTCCCCATGCAGCGGGGAGGCATCGTAAGAGGATTCATTTTGAGGGAGCACTGGTCAAAAGACCCGTTTATGTCAAGACCTTAAGACGTTCTACATCAGCAGCCCCTCTTTCCACCCCCCCCCCCGCCCCGCCCACCCCTTTACTTATAAACAGCATAATGACATTGTGTAATCATATTGTAAAGTTAATATTTCACATCCTCAAGCACTTCCACAGCTTGGCTTAGAAAACAACAACAACAACAACAACAACAACAACAACAACAACAACAACTTAGGCCTCTGGTCACAGAATGGATAGTGAAAGCTGCAGTATAGAGGAGGTCATTAAGAGAGACTCTATTCTGTTCCTTGGGGTTTATCTCTGACTCTTACACTTCACTGCACTCTTTCAGTCCACACCACTAACAACCGCTCTCTCTGTAGAGCCTATCAGGGAGAGACAGCTTTAACAGATCTGAGCTTCAGTCCCGTCAGGTCTGCTCTGTATAGGGATGTCTGTCACAGAGGTCTACTCTTACACAAATGGAGCAGAGATTACAGTACTTGGTTAAAATTAAAATGTATCAGTGTTGTTTGTAAGCTTCTTTATTATGTTATTTCATTTTATGCTAATAATGCGCTTAATTTTTTGCCAAGTTTTAGTTTTGGCGTATGACGTGAGATCACTGGGAAGTGGAGCTGAAGTAAGGTTAGAGCCCCATGTGTGTTTACTTTAATGTTGAGCTTTGTAACTACTTTCTGTCGGGAAAAGTCCTTGTTTCCTCCCTCACCTCCAGTCTGTTGACCAGTTTCTTTTTAATGGCGTTCTGAGCAGCAGCGTTGGTGGCCACACGCAAACCCTCTGCTGCTTCTCTCAGTCTCTGCTGCTGGTCCTCATTCTCAGGGTACGCTGCAGCCCCCTAAAGACACACATGCGAGCGTCCACACACGCACACACACACACACACACACACACACACAAGCATATACACATGCGCGCACACACACACACACACACACACACACACAAGCATATACACATGCACGCACACACAGTACACACACACACACACAGTACACACACACACACACACACGCAAGCACATACATATGCACACACACAAGAACACACACACAAAAACACACACATTACCTACATCAGTAATCATGTGTCCTGAATGCTTACAGCCCAAACAAACATATTCCTACATCTATCTCATCCAGACACACCTCAGATGCCTGACTTGAAGAACTCAGCTGTGAAACTTGCGGCCAAACAACTCAATCTGTCCAGATCTTAGTCAGTTGGTCTGCAGTGCCAGTCACTGACTAATCACAAACCAGAAGCCAAGAGCTGACAAATGTGACAAACGTATCAGACCAGACCGAGGCCACGCTGGTCTGTCTGTCTCTGCACAAACAGCAGTGACTGAGGGCGTCTCTGGTCCCTGTTCCTCTCTCAGAGTCTTAACAAACTATCAATGCTTTTCCAACACGTATACATTTCACGCACAGAGCCCTTTTAAGCTGTCTGCTTTTTCAGCGGTTACCTAGGAAACCGCCGGCTCAGTATTCCCAGATCCGCCCGATAATGACAGCTACACTGTGATTTGTGTGTTACTGATTAAAAGCCCCTAACAATCCATAAACTATTGGTTCTCCCGTTTGGATAGGTGCTCTTATAAATTGTCCTGTTCATTTACAGCTGCCTGTGTCGCTGTGGTCTGATTAAGCCTAATACGTCTTATCTTCACCTTCTCTCGCATTTACATCTTGGAAACAGATACAACATTACTGAATTAACACCACTCATTTAAAAGAATAACATTGTTACGTGTGCTCATTAAAACCCCCATTCAGTTTCATTTACTGACAGTCAAAATAATATTTAAAAAAGAACCTTCAAAATTCACGTGTATATACTGCATAAAAAGTCTGTGCGTGTGAATGCTCGTGTGTGTGTGTCTGTTTGTGTGTGTGTGTGTGTGTCTGCGCATGCGTGTGTGAGGAGGGGTGTACTTGTATGTATGTGTACGTGTGTGTGTGTTCGTGCGTGCCTGTGTGTGCGTGCGTGTGTGGATGAAGCCAGACTGTAGAGTAATCCAACACATTACACTTATGGTTGAAAATCTGTTCCCCTTCTCAAAGCACAATGCCACTGGCATTGTAACAGCATGTGAAATACAACCCACTCAACATACTGCCGTCTGGGTGTAAGTTTCTGCTGCATCTGGGCATGGGGTGCAGTAAGAGCCGTTGGTGGTCTGGTCTCTGTACCTTTGCTGCCTCCACCATCCGGGCAGTGGCATCAGCCAGGAGCTTGGCAGCGGCCAGCAGTTTCTTAGAGTTGTCAACATCGATCTCAGCCTCTGCATCTGACCTCATGGCATTTACGAGGTCAGAGGTCGCCTGGGCAAGAACTCTGGCCTGACGCACCATCTCTCCTACAAACACACACAGACACACATGCACACGTTCACACCCACACACATGCACAGACACACATGCACATGCATGTGCATGCAGACATACACAGACAAAGGCACATCCAGACACACACACCCACACACATACACACACACACGCATGCACATCCAGACACACACACACGCATGTGCATGTAGACATACACACAGACACAGGCACATACAGAGACACCACACACACACACACACACACACACACACACACACACACACACAGTGAAAGAGAGAAACACATCAATGAGAGACTAAGGGACTTGTGAAAAATCCTCCCCACTCCTCACCACTTTAAAGGTAAACATGTCAGCAACACTGCTATTTTCCTATCATACTTCTGACAGTGTTTTCATTGGTTCTGTCTTGACAAATCATATTTGATTCTGCACCGACAAAAGACAAACCCTCCACATTCTTTGGAGCCAGTATAAATCAGCAAACGCTGACTCTGACCACCATTGACAATCAATTCTTATGCATTTTATCCTCACATAGCTACAGAGGCACTGTGCAAGCCAAAGGAGAAAAGCAACCTCCAGTCTTGCACAGTATTGATTCCAGAGATGGAAAAAATGCGCCCATATTTTCTATTTTCCCCACAAAAGCACTGTTTTCTAAACACCTACACAAAGCTAGAAATAAAAACCTGTAGCAGGATTATCATAAGACAGAGAGAGAGAGATGCGTTCAAGAGGAAGCTCTGCAACCTGTGTCTCTCTCCAGCTCACTCTCTCCCAGCCCAGGGAAAACAGGGAGGACCTGCTGCCTCTCAAAGGCATACGTAATTGATTACAACGTCCACTTTTCTTTTTATAGAACATGTTTTTGCCTCAAACAGCCGCCACCCAACCCTTCAGATGAACTCATGTCATGTGTCTTCCCTCAGAGCTGTGCAGAGAGAGATTGAGAGCAGATTTCGGACCTCTGTAGTGGTTTTAAATGACATGTTTTCAACAACCCCCCTAAGCACGGAGAGGCCTGTACTTTCTTCCGACTATCAGCCAAAGCATAACAAATGTCTCAGCCTTTGAAAATGCTTCAGTAGACTAACCAGTGGGGTTGGGGGAAATGGGGGTGTGGAGACTGCGGAGGGGTGGGGGGGGGGGGGGGGGGGGGGGGGGGGGGGGGTTAACACACGACAGCCTTAAGGACAATTCGGATCTCATTCAGTCAAAACAAACAGGATCAAACTGAAAATGTTAACAGCACCAAAAATGAGCAATACATTTCTCACAGACAAAAAATGAAAAAAAAAAGTGGCAAACCTTCAGAGTGTCTTTTTTTGTGAACGTTACATTAAAACTGATGGTTGAATGGTGCTTATGAGTTATGTTGAAAAATAGAATCACTTTGGTCATTAACACTTGCACTAACATCACTGGCACTCGTGTTTGTGTCATTAAGACATGTACTTAAGTTTACTTAAGTTTACTTATGATGCTTGTGCACACAAAACCAATAATAAAACTATTCATTGGTGCATTACAAACACTTACCACTGACCAATTGCTGACCATATTGTTGGTTTGGTGTTGAGAATATTTGTGCGTGTTTAGTAATCAGGCCCTAGGCGTGGCAGGTAGTGGCTGAGAGCCCTGTTTGTGCTAATGGCTGAAAGATGAGGAGGATTTCCATTGGGACACATTAAAGGGATGAGCCAGTCAGTTGTGCAATGCTGAATATGAAGCAGTTTAGACAATATTTACATTGTTGGGCCAAAACAAAACGCTTTG
Source organism: Chanos chanos (assembly GCF_902362185.1). Lineage (NCBI taxonomy): Eukaryota > Metazoa > Chordata > Actinopteri > Gonorynchiformes > Chanidae > Chanos > Chanos chanos. The sequence continues at coordinate 36,735,532 of NC_044496.1, forward strand.
CTTTCCTTGGAAGACTGGAGTGCGAGCCTTTATTACGGCCCCTGTGGGAACAGCTCTAAAATGTTTCAGGAAAGAGCTTCTAAACTGTGGCCCATGAATCGAAAACGCTGTTGTGGGTTTTTTTGAACACTGACTGGCTGAAGAGCACACAAACCCAGTTACAATTCGGTCCTTCATGTGAAGACATGACCAAAAAATGACTTTACAGTTAAATAGGACTTTTCTGGAAAAGCTACTGGGAGACTCGCAACTGCTCCCTCTTTTCCTGACCCCACCCCCCTGCCATCTCATTGGGTGGCTCACCTGCGTCGCCCATGGAGGTGAAGATGCTCTCAGTGACGGTCATGATGGTGTCGGTGGCCTGGTCGTAGCGGCCGATGGGCTCTCCACAGCTGGCGTACTGACGGACATGTTGGAGCAGGTCACTCAGGGCTTGGCTAACCACGCCTGCCGCTGCGTTAACCTGGGTTTAAAAAAGCTTTTAGCACGAGTGCCTGATAAAACCTCAGACCACAGTCTTCAGTGCGACATTCAGTACAGCAGCGAGTAAACGCCACATGGTACTAACATGTTTGCTTCACCTGTTTCAGCAGTTCGCCCTCATTTGTGGCTGAATGACAGGCCTTCACACAACCCTCCACCGAACGCTCCACCAGGCGACCTGCCTCCACCAGCTGCTCCTGACACACTGGGGAACTGATGGTGGGACTCACCACCTAAAAGAGCATGGGATTCAGTGTCATAGTATTACCTAAGAGTGGCACTTCACACAACCTCTTTTGACGGTAAGAGATAAGTTCAAGGTCAGGTTTATCTGTAAAGCGCTTTTTAGAATCAAATTGTCTCAAACCAGCTTTACAGGCATCAGTGCCTAAACCCCCAGTGAGCAAGCCCAAGGTGACAGTGGCAATGAAATACACCCTAATGGAGCAAGATATGTATGGTAAAGCGATATTACTGGCATTTCAATATTTATGTTCAGTGGAACTAAAGCAATCAAAGGTGAATGATGCATTGGCGAAGTGAGACTTTGAGGCAGTTAGTGGACAGTTATGTAAAAAGTGTGACATTTGCTGGTGGACTTGCTAACTGCTTAGGGACTATGTGGGAGTCTATACTGAGGACATAAACCATTATAGAGCTGTACACAAGTATACAGTTTCCATAAGTACATCCAACAATACACAATCACATTTTTTAATGTGATAATGACATTGGTATGTGTGTACATGTATGTGTGCGTATGCATGCAAGTACATGTGTGCACGTGCGCGTGCATGTATGTATGTGTGTGTGTATGTGCATGTATGTGTGTGTGGAGAACAGAAGCAGGTCAGAACCTTTGTACAGGCTACAAGTTGAGATGTGGACAGGGCACACTGCGTAGCGGCGGCGATGACTCGGTTCTGCAGGACTGTGTCCTCTGCCACCTGCGCCACGTTCTTGGCTTTCAGGACAAGCATGGCAGCTGCGTTGGCCACGGCTTTGGCCAGATTCATCAAAATGTCCTGAAACGTATTAATCACTGTCTCATGCTGTGGATTAGCCCAGCCAAACTCACACAAGCCTGGACAAACTCATAAAAGCAGCTCTTTTTCGCTGTCACCACAGACTGGCTCTCAGAGCCATAGTCCTGGGCTTCTGTGGAGCTGCTTTGTGACAAAGTTTATTGTTAAAAACAAACAAAAAAAAACCCCAAAAACCCCAACTAAAAACACAGAGACTGCACTGCAGAAATACATTCCCTCCACTAGTGATAGAGCCATAGAGCAGGCTAAATGAAGATGACAGATTAATTAATCTCCAAAACAGCTCATTCCAGATGATTGCATGCGTGCATGGCCGCAGTTCCTGCGATGGTGAAGGTGATAAAACCCACCTGGAATCTCTCATCTGTCTCTCCTTCCCCCATCTGCCTCAGCAGGTCTCCGCTGGCTTGGCCGATACTACCGGCTGCAGTCAGAACCGTTTGTCTTGGCTGGGTAGAGCAAATCAACAGGCTTACTCCTCCATGCTTTTTTTTAAGACCAACTACAGCTCACTATATAAAACTTCATGGTCTCAGAAATGTGGAGTCAATTAGCAATCATGTTTTGGTTTTTTTTTTTTGCTGTACTATAGGTGAAGTAACACTAAAATGCAGAGATATTGTGAAAATAACAACTCATGGACCAACTGAACAGCTGAGTCATAATGACCAATTATACTGCAAATTACATCAGCGAATTAATGCTTCATTAATTATGAAACAATATTACAGCTTTAAATTGGGTAGACAGTAAAAATACATGTGTTTGTGTTGTGTGGGGTGCTACGTGTGTGTATGTGTGTGTGTTTGTGTGTGAGAGAGAACATCTCTCTCTCACCTCTCCAGATGCTGGTTCCACTGCCTTGAGTAGATCAGACACAGCCCCGGTCAGTGTCCTGGCCGCCCCCATGAGGTTCTGTCCACTGCCCACTTCATCCTCCATTAGAGCAGCAAGTAGCTTCACTCCTTTTGACATCTCCGTCAAGTTGGACGAGATGGTGGTGATGGCGCAGCCCACTGCGGTGTAGTCTGTATCTGTGGGGTCACCTATCAGATGGACAGATACAATGAGAGTAGGATTGAGAGACATGTAAGGTCTGGTAAATTGTCCCTGAAAATGTGCATTTTCCAGTAAAACTCAAGTTAGCCAATTAGGGCACAAGTATACGGTACTGATTGTTGACAATACATTTCACAGCAAAACCTTCCTGGCAGCTCATCGGGGCTTACTTTCAACCTGATTAGTCTCCTTCTCCTACTCTCTCTCCCTCTCTCTCTCTCTCTCTCTCCTCTCTCTCTCACACACACACACACACACACACACACTTACACACACAAACACACTCACTCTACCCAGATTTGAGTGTAAGGGGAGTACAGACTAGGTAAAACAGCAGATAGGGTTCAGTTTGTGCTGGATGGTAGTTAGCAGGGAATCTCTGGGCGTTCAAACAGATGGCTGAGAAAGATCAACTCCAGCAGGGATCTGGAACAGTCCTGCATGGCAGCTCTCCACAAAACCAAGGAGAACAGACTTTCTCTGCCAGCCAGATCGGTTTCACAACACATGCCTGAATATTGATTTATCTAAGGAAATATTTATTGAAGCAAATGGAAAATGCCTCATTATTTCAAAGCAAGCTGCGCTTTTGCCTGCTGTGTCCTTGATAAAGACCGTAATAAGAACTGTAGCACTGTGGCTGTTTTATGGTCAAGCATATCAGCACTTTTTCTTGTTCTTCTTCTTCTGCACTAAATGATTTTCGATCTGGATGGCGCAATCAAGACATCTGATCCACATGCTGCTCTCTCCTACGATGGGATTTACCATTCAGGGAAATAAATTGACCAGGAGGTATTAATAAAATGGTCATGAATCTCTTACCTGCGGTGAGGTTGACCACAGATGCCGTTCCCGCAGTGATTGCGTCAACCTGGGAATGGATTTCATGTTTGGATTCATCCACTTTATTCTGTACCCATACTCTGGATGCCTGAAGGAAGACAGGAACAAAGGAGAAATGAATGAATAAATGAATGAAGAGTGAGTGAGTGAATGTGGAATGAAACATAACAGAATTTAAACATAACCAAAAGTACCTTAATTATGTGCCATTTAAGGACAAATTGTCTTCTTAAAACATTGTCTTAAAGTTCATATTCCCAGCTGCGGTAGACATTGGCAGTGACTCTTATCCTCAGATCAGAGTCTATGTTCACTGGACTGACAAGCTGATCAGATCTCAGAGGGTTCATCTGTGTTCTCAGTACTCACCATGTCCTGGCCCAGGGGCGGCAGGTTGTCCACCTCTCCCAGGTCAGCCTGAGCCTGCTGCACTGCCTGTATACTGCTGTTTATGGTCCCCATGAGAGCCTGCTGGGCTAGGCTCTGCAACACACACATCACACCGCCGTCACGCACACCTCTAACACACACACACACACACACACACACCTCTAACACACACACATACACATCACACAGCCATCACACACACCTCTAACTCATATATACATACACATCACACAGCCATCACACACACCTCTAACTGATATATACACACACATCACACCGCCGTCACGCACACCTCTAACACACACACATACACACACACACACACACACACACACCTCTAACACACACATATACATCAGACAGCCATCACACACACCTCTAACACATATATACACACACATCACACCGCCGTCACGCACACCTCTAACACACACACACACACACACACACACACACACCTCTAACACACAAATATACGTCACACACACCTCTAACTCATATATACATACACATCACACAGCCATCACACACACCTCTAACACATGTACACACACACATCATACAGCCATCACACACACCTCTAACTCATATATACATACACATCACACAGCCATCACACACACCTCTAACACACACACACACACACACATCATACAGCCATCACACACACCTCTAACACACACACACACACACACACACATCATACAGCCATCACACCTCTAACACATATACACACACACACACACAGCCATCACACCTCTAACACATACACACACACACACAGCCATCACACCTCTAACACATACACACACACACACACACAGCCATCACACCTTTAACACATATACACACACACATCACACAGCCATCACACACACCTCTAACACATACATCACACAGCCATCACACACACCTTTAACATTTATACACACACACATCACACAGCCATCACACCTTTAACACATACACACACACATACACATACACATACACATACACACACACACACAGCCATCACACACACCTAACGCATATACACACACACATCATACAGCCATCACACATACCTCTAACTCATATACACATACACATCACACAGCCATCACACACATCTCTAGCACACACACACATACACACACACACAACCATCACACACACCTAACACATATACACACACACATCATACAGCCATCACACCTCTAACACACACACACACACAAACACACATAACACAGCCATCACACACACCTCTAACACACACACACCAAACAGCTGTCACACACCTCTAAAACATACATACACACACACACACACATCACAAGACTGTCACACACACCTCCCACACATATACACAAACATTACACAGCCCCCAACAAAAGCAATTTCCACAGTCAAAACACAAACACACACATACACAAAACACACACACATGCACAATCACACTGAAGATGGTTTCCACGGTCGAACACAAATACCCCTACAGACACCGTGATCCACATCAAAGAGGTGTCAAACACTTCAAACACACATAACAGAGACCGAGAAACACAGACAGGGGCTGGAGACATCACACACATACACCGATAACACACAGCCAGCTGTGAGAAGCTGAACATGCTTCACTATTCACTCTTCACAAACGGTAATGTAGGTCTGAGAGTGACAGGTGACAGTTTGATCCTCACCAGTGGTGGCATATGCCCTCTGTGCATTTGACCTGTGGTGACCTGCTGCTGGGCAGATGGCATAGTGCCAATGTTGAAAGTGTCTGAGCCCCCGATGGACCCAGAGCGCATGATGCCAGGCAGTGCCACCGAACCATGCTCTACACGACCCACACGGTTAAACTGCTGCTGTAGAATGGTCGATCTGTAAAATCACACACACACACATAGTACACGCACAGTACACACACACAGACACACACACACACACACACACACACACACACACACACACGCATGCACAATTCATAAACATTCCACATTCTCAGGAGAATTTTGTGTTGTTGACAGTATTACTTTCTGAGCAATCACAGCCATTGTTTCTCATGCTTTCGGCTGTTGTTGACAGTCGGGTGTAAAGTGCTGCTTGTCTGCTTAATTACAGATTGCAGAGAAAGGCCTCAATTTCTGTATTATACCCAGAGCAAAAATATGAGTCAACTGGCAGAAACCACAGAGTCCACTGACTGTCACAGTAACTCCATGTCAGGAGACACATTTTCCCATGACAAACCATTCCATAGCACTGGTTTAAAGAAACTAGTCCCATCTGTGTACAAGAGATACTGCTGACAGACGGAAAGAGAGAGGGAGGGGCGGGTGGGGGGGGGGAGAGGGATTCTGCAGAAACTTGATATCTTAATTGAACTCTTGCTAATGATTTTGTACTTTATTTTTGTAAAATAATAACACAGCTGTCTTGCCCTTGGCTACCTTCTCCTGAAGGGCAAAAAAGAAAAAGAAACAACGGCATTTTAAACCATTGTTCCTCACCAAGACCTGCAATCAGTGAGGTGTGATTAAATTGTCCAAACTCTGGTGCCTGTTAAAAAAAAAAAAAAAACATCGGCTCCTTTTGTCTTTCTCCTTTATCAGTAAAAATACAATGGAGCTCCTTTCCAAAAAAGAGACTGTTCCATGCTGAAATTATTATACAAACATTCACAGTTCAGCGGTGGGATAATCGCCAGTGCGTGACGTTGGTATTTTAACTTCTGGGCCAAATCAAACAGTCTCAAAACCACCATATTAACGACACAATATTCAGCCTTTACCACTGAATGAGGCATATGGTACCAGCATGCTTTCGTTATGGAAAAGTGAACCAACTTTGACTTTTTTTCTTAAACAATTGCTATTTGTGGTAGTGTAGGTTAAGACGTTTGTTTAAATAGCGGATACCATAACAGGTGGCTTGAAACTGAACTTATGAATATGTATATATATTCCATAGGAAAGAGCCTTATGGTGTGGATTGAAGCCACAAAGCCATGGGAAAGAAGAACTCGTACTTTTTAGGTGAAACTGATTCCTCCAGCATTGTGGATTCCTCATCACCATCGAGCCCAAAGCGGTCTTTACTCTGTTTCTGTAAAAAATATCATTAATGAGACTCTTTAAGAATCAGGCCACACAGAAAGATTATTAAAACATTACTGTAAAACACTCAACACTACACATTCAGTCTTTAACCAAAATGTAAAGAATTTTTTTAAAATCAAGTAGAAATAAGTTCTTTAAAAGTGTTGACATGATACTCTGGGACTTTTGAATGTCTGAAGTGTAACATCTGAGTAACTGAAGCGAAGTATTGAAGAGCTCTGAGCTGCAGGTCTAACTTGCCTTTTTTAAGATGATGTCAATGTACCCAGCGATGAGCTGAGAGATTTGCTCTCCCTCAGTGGTCTGGACTGAGTAATAACTTTCCTGATACTCGCCAAAGTCCTGTAACACACACACAGACACAGACACACACAAACACACACACACACACACAAAGAAAAAAAAAAAAGAGTTAAACCTGACCAACATCCAGCCAAAGGGGGCGGGGGGTGACTTGGGGGTTTGGTGGGTGGTGTACACCGTGTTTTAGACTGTAACTGCAATCGTCAAACACAGCCTGAATCAGGCCAACAGGACAGGTGCACAGCTGAGATCTGCCAACACTTGTGACTGGGAGTCTCTAATACACATGTCAAAACCTGGTTCTGGAGGGCCAGGGTCCTGCCGGTTTTTGTTTTCACCTGTTAGTTACCTGTTTATTTTCACCAAGAGAACCGGTGTGCACGCTCTTCAGCCAATCGGAGATTGTATTTAGTTGATCGACAAGAAAAACAGCAGGACCTTGGCCCTCCAGGACTGGATTTTGACACCCTTGCTCTGATGCAAATTTCTATTTACAGGTCAGAAGTTTATACTGACTCTTCAAGGCTTTGCTCTGAGGTGTATTTGCTTAACCAAAACTGTCTTTTTTTCATTTATGATCTGTCTCTGGTGAAACACCACTGGTATAATAATCTAGGTCACTGTGTCAGATAACTGTGATGCTGATCATTGACGATCGAGGCCTAAGAACCAGCCCTGGAACACTATATGTGAATTTGCAAAAACAGCCAACGAACAGCCACATCTGCATGAATTTCAAATATTTCTTCACCAAAAAAAAAGAAGAAGAATCACACATGTAAAAATTTCTAAAGTGAACAGGGATCTAAAACCTTCTCTTTCATTTAGGCCTCCTGATCTTTCATCTCTCCATTTCAAAGCGCCCACTAAAAAACTAAGGACACTTATTTCCTTAATGCAGTATTCCTCTCTTCAAAGGCATGCTCGGTGGGATGGTTCGCTAACATCAGACCTAGCAAATAATCCTAAAAGTAAATTTTTCAAAATTGGCATTGATGCACTATTGGTCTTACAGCTTATTATTTTTTGCTGGTTAAAGTGAATTTTAAAAATCATCTGTATCAACAAACCCAAGTTGAAGAATTAAAATGGACAAAATGGATGAAACATAACAATAACTCAAACATTATCAACATCGTCAGATTCCAATATTTCAAATGCTGATAGCTGAGAGACACAGAACCAATCAGCTAAAGAGAGCCTTTTCTCTGAATACAACTGACCTAATTCTTCTATTAACATTTGACCATTATTATTTGAATCACTTGTGCTGAAGTAAAGATGGAGTGAGTGTTTGTATGCTGGGTGGGTAGAGGGCTGCTCATCTCTAGCATGGCCTGTTAACAAGGTGTTTTTTGGCGAAGGCCAGGACTGATGGAGCGTACCAGGGTGAAACTTTTCGGCGAGGCAGCCCATCTCTTCACCGTGGTCAGGGGCCACTCCTGTATCACGTCTTTGGTCTTCTCATCCACACGTAGCACCGACTCTTTGGTTATCCCCAGCAGCCGTGGCACCAGCTTGTTCTTGCTCTTCATCTTTTCCTGTTTGGAATGAAGGACAGAAAACATGTTTAATGTGCACAGATAAAAAAACAAAATAAACAAAACACAAGCAGGATTGCACAAATATTGTTTTAACATTGAGTGATCAATAGAATGAAAATCCAGATGTTGCCCTGCTGCATAACCTCATCCCTTTAAACCCCTTGCCTCTCTCTCTCTTTAACTCTCTCTCCCTCTGTTTGAGTGAGAGCCTGTTGTCTCTCTCTCTCTTTAACTCTCTCTCCCTCTGTTTGAGTGAGAGCCTGTTGAGATACAGGTTTTAGAAGCTTCTCACCCTCCTGTTTTGATGACGGCGTGGCCGGGCTTGTGTTGCTAAGAGACTCTATGCCAGTGTGGCTTAGGGCACACTTACCCACCAGAGGCCTGGCGCCCTGGAATCACACACTACCCAGTTCATTAAAGCTCAGTTCACAGTGAGGGCCCAGATTTGGCTCTTGGCCAGGATGAAAAGGTCACAAAACAAGTGAAGAGCGGAAGAAAATGAAGTAGAGGGTCCGAAATACATTCAACATCCTGAGCCTATTGTCTTTTTTCTTTCAACGTACAAAAATAAAAATTCCCTGATAAGACCCACCAAAGAGAGAGACGCATGATTAAAAGCCACTTCAGTGTCACGCCTTCAGGAACAAAGTATAGCGCATTCGAGGACAAACTGCATTAATCTGAGAATATGCACATGTATTTTTTAATATGAATGCATTCATTCTCTTTGTCAGTCAAGGACAAGAGTTTCAATTGAAGGAAACAACGCAGTTTGTTTCGAGGCCTGGAAGAACTTATACTCAAAAGAAAGAAAGGAAAAAAAATGTTCAGAGGGCTAGGCTAGGTCAAGAGCTTTTCATTGCAATTAAATGAACACCTAAGTCTAAGCAGGATAGAGTACTAATGAGCTGAAACTGATCACTCAAAGTAGCTCTTAAAAACTCCCTCAAGCACCATAATATCTACACTGAAAACCATAAGGAAAAAATAAAAAACATATGAGAAGACATCTACATTAGCGTGTGAACACCCATAAGGTTTTGGTATCACTGTTACCACTGCAGCTGACATAAATCTTCATTTGTTTTGTTATGGGTTTCGATTTATATTCAGAGTTTGGGAATTGACTCTTTCCCACTCCCTTTATCTCCACTAAGGCTCTGACTGTTTAGCCAAAATAGCATTGTAGAACGGGTGTGAAGAAGCCGGTTGTGAAACTGTATGAAATGAAGGGTGAAACTGCCTTTACGCGACTAACCAAACAAAACAAAACAGCGCTGAACAGTGACAGCAGCGAGAGTGCTACGGCAGTTTTGTAATAAATATATTTTTCTCATGTTTAATGCAGTCTCTGACACTGTTGTAAACCTGAACTTTCATTTCAACTGAAGCTGCACAGTCAGAGTTGCATCACACCATTAGCACATGTGGCAGAGTTTTGACTGTAAAAAAAAAAAAAGTTCTTTTTCAAATGCATGTATAGGGAAGGCTTTGAGGATTTTTTTGTGCCTTCTTAAGGTTCACCACCGTAGGTCAGGAATTCACAGGGCAGGTGGAATTCAGCTCTCTCAGACATTTACCTCATACAGGCGCAAAGAAAAGAAACAAATTCCAGCCCTGCTTAAAGTACTGTGAGCTTGCTACACGAGGCCTAAGCAGATACAAGCTTGACATATAACTCACCGGTAGTTTTCATACTTGGGGAATAAATTCAGCAAATATCTGCTCCTTCCCTTACGTGGTTAGGCAGGACTGACTGAATGAATAATTGAATGCTTCTCTCTCACAAAATCTAAACGTGCTCTTCCCAAAAGAGTTTACACTTTACCCCCACGTCCAACACATATTTGCTCACAAGAACGTTCACATAAACTGAGCTAAATGAGACCTTGGTTTTTTAGGGACTGACACAATAAAAATGTGGCATTTTCATGGCTTACCTTCACGAGGAAGAAGGAGACGCCGTACGTTCGGAGCGATCGAGCCAGCTTTACATACTTCACTTTCGCTTCGATTTCTGTCATTTCACCACAGCTTTTGTGCTCCTGTAGAGTGAAAGCGTGAACAATCAAAACACTGTGTGCTTCGGGCATGCTCCATTAAGCACTTAACCAGCTCGTTATTTAGCAAAGCTTTTAATCAGGTACTAACTCAATGACCTTAATTATTGCGTGTTAAGAGAAGTACAGCAATGAACTCCTGTGAGTCATTCTACTCATGACTGATTAATTGACTCAAGTTGCCTTACAGCTAAAAGTTACTTTATGGTGAAAAAAAACCTGCTAAAAAAAGTATATCTAGCTTTTGTGAATGCAGTTCAGATGAACAGACATCAGTGAATGAGAACGGCAGAGTTTTTTTTTTCAGTAGTCAGAGTAAATGCACAGAAGCCCGGAGCACACACCTGAAAAATCCTCTTCTCGGAGCCTCGCTGCTTGATGTACTCTTTAGGCAGGAATTCCTTCAGGCTACAAATAAATCAACATTTCACCTGTTTAACACCCAGGAAGTGAAGGCCTTTGTCGTCCTTAGAAACACCAGATAATTCTAGCTTTGAGTACATCCATGTGTCATTGAAACACAGGAGTCATTCTAGTTCAGAATACATCTATGTATCATTAAATCTTGGGACCTCATTCCAGTTCTGAATACCTCTCCGTATCACTAAAATATGGGAGGCCATTCTGGGTCTGGATACATCTATGTTTCAGTAAAACATGGAGGGTTGTTTTGGTTCGGAACATATGACCAAATACACATAAAAACATCCACAACTAATATAAACTAATATATCTACATATGACCAGCATATGGGTGGTCATTTCAGTTCTGTGTACATACATAGTTAATCAAAACACTGGAAATCATTCTAGCACTGAGTATGTCAACAAACTCCCAACTGTAAGAAACCACTCTAGCTCTGTCTTTCCCTCTTTCTCTTTCTACGAATGACTAGACTTTTCCTCTGACCCTTCAACATTCAGCACAACCATGAAACACAAGAGGATAAAGCTGACACAAACTATAATCATATGAAACCATGTAAGAAAAGGCTTCATATGGACTGTAAGGGGTCTGTTTATATGATGTGATGTGATATGATGTGATGTGGTATGTGTGTGTGTGTGTGTGTGTGTGTGCTGTTCGCTGTGAGTCCTTACTCAAGGAATCCTGGCTTGTGTTTGTGTTCGACGTGGGGTCCAAACTGGATCTGGGCCTGAATTCCGGCGAACTCACAGGCCTTGTCGAAGGACACAGGGTGGGAGCCATTCAGAATGTCATCCCTGGCCTGGAAGGGGCGAGTAAAAACAAAACAGAAACAACATTTCCCTCACGAAAACATCACCAAACACATGTCTGCCTTATACATTTCTGCTGATTATAACAGACTGCTCAATGAGCAGCAGAGAAAACAGTCTCATAGTGAATACACAAACCGAATTCATAACAGTTACATTCAGATTACAGGATGAGTCACTGTGAAATATGCGTAAACATTCTGAAGGTTAGTAATTTCTAATGTCTCTAAAAAACACCATATTGTTACAGACAGCAGGAGTTACAGAGTGGGTTTTGTCCCAACACTATGTCCAGGGCAGGGCATTTTTCTTTTTTCAAAATGAACAAATGAATGAATGAATGAATGAATGAATGAATGGGGCTTGATTTGTTGGCTGTAGAACTGGGGTGATTCCACACATCTGAATCAGACACACACACGGACACACGCACGCACACACACAGACACACACTCAGACACACACACACACGCATGCACGCAGTCAGGTAGACACACACACGCACTCAGACACAGACCTTTCTTCAGTAAGAGTATCTGTGCTAAGTAGTGTCTGACAGATGTTGCTGGGCTAGGTTGTGTGAGGCGTGGCGAGATGGTGACCCTGTGCTTCCTGATGTCTCTGATGCGTGTCGACACGCCAGCTGTCTTTCTCAGGGGCACCATCACTCCTTTCTCTCTACCCATCCAATCCCTCTGCTGAAGAGATACAGCCCTCACTTTACCTCAGGATTTATGATTCTGCGTGCATACAGAGAGAGAGAGAGAAGGGGATGGCTGAGCAATTATTCTGCTCCTTACATGTGTTCCCTCTCTCTCTCTCTCTCTCCCCCTTCGTCATACACTTCAATAAGTCACTCTGACACTGGAGGTCTCCTCCACACACTGAGGAAGCCTCTAATTTGAACCTCCATAGTAGAATAGACACAGTCCTGACTGTGGCAGAAAGCAGGAGCCTACAGACACTCTGTTTCCGGGTGGAGTAGAGTACTGCAGTAGTGACAGTCATGACTTAAGTTCACCTAAGTTAACAATGACAGTTTGACTGAGCCTCTGATGACAGGGGGGCGACTGCACTGCGTTTTAAGATAGACACCCAAGGGAGTGCATTTTCCAAATACAATAACCTTTAGTTCCATATCTAAGAGACACACAAACACACAC
>NC_044496.1:36753771-36758771 GCF_902362185.1 Chanos chanos
GCTCTTGTGTCTGCCACCTCCGACAGCACAGAAACGACCTCCGGCCGGCCCACGTCCCACAGGTTCACCTGGGTTTGCTGTGTTTAAGCTGAAATACTGAAAATGATATAGCTGTTTGTTAACTCTGGCATGATCTGGCACTGATGTGACTGCTAACACGTTAATTACTGTGTGCTGTCCCTGCTAGCTAATTTCACCAACCAAACAAATCAGCCAGAGATGGCAGACTGACTGGAGCCAAAGAGCTGTGCTGTGTGGTGACATGGATTATAATGTCATTATAAAGCTGAGTGAGTGAGAGAGAGAGAGACAGACAGACAGGAGAAAGAGACAAAGAGAGGGAGGGAAAGATAGGAAAAGAAAGAGAAAGAGAGAGAAAAATGTGAGAGAAGAGAGAAAATGTGACACACAGAGAGCAAGGGAGATGGAGAGAGAGAGAGAGAGAGAGAGAGAGAGAGAGAGCGCATTAGTCATCATGCTCCGTGTTAACTCACAGTGGGTATCCGTTCACCTGTTTCTCCTCTCTGAGGAACTGTTGGAGGTGTAAAAGAAACTCCTACTGTTTAACAGATGGTGATGTAGAATAGAGGGAAGCCTGAGTCAAATTAGCCAAGTCAGGAGCTCCCTCCACAACAACAGACAACATAATCACAAATAAACAACGTCCTCTCTCTCCCTGTTCTCTCTGTGTGTCTCTCTCTCGCTCACACATACAGCCTCTTTCCAACTCTGCCTCCCAAGTTCTTTCTTCATATGTTTCCTCTTGTCACATTCCCTCTCCTTCCTTCATACACACACAAACACACCCACACACATACACACCCCAAACCACTACCCAGACACACACCCACAATGACATCCACATGCTTCTACACACACACACATACACGAACACACACACACACACACACACACACACACACACACACACACACACACACGAACACACACACACCCACACACACTGGGCAGGCCTAACCTTGTCCGGTCTGAGCCTCGGGAACTCTCTCGCGGATGATGCGACAGGCGTCGTAGACGGGCGTGGACGGCTCAAACTGCATGGTCTTCACCACGTTACACTGGCGCACGCATATCTTCAGCGACAGTGCCACCATCTTCAGCACTGGTCAGCCTCACCACTGGCACCACCTGAACACACCTGAACACAAACACGTCACCTCTTAACACTGCACCATCAGGCACGACGAAGAACGGTATCACTATTCATCACGCTAAAGGAAGACCACTGTTACCTTCATCTTTCACCTCACCAATGCATTTATGGCATTTCAATCCACAAAAGTAATGAAAGCAACAAAACACCTGAAAAACCGAAACGCTGAGGCCAAATTGAGCCTGTAATGTCAGGAAAAGAGCTGGTCAAGGGCAGAGGCTGAACGCTGTGGGGGAAAAAAAACAGCTACGAATGATAAAGAGGGTAACTCAGCATCCATTTTCTGCTCTGATCATTAGAACACCAGCGCAGGTGGATGAGAGACTGGGAGCGGTGCTTTGGAGAGCTTACTGTACCATTGTCTGTCAGACTGTTATGAACCTGTGGGTGAAGTGTTGACATTTAAAGGTAACGGTTTCAATAGAGTGTTTAGTGTAAGCTTAGACATTCTCGGAGGAATATCAAAGATGAGGAACGTAACCTTTCAGAGAGATGCAAACGTTTAAAAGCTTTGACAAGAGGAGAAATCAGACCATGCAGGATGCTATGCAGGAAGAAATGCCATTCGAGTTAACTGCTCTCTTCATTCAAACACACTCCCTAATGCCTCACAACAGCAGAGTGTGGTCACGAAAGTAACACAGCACTCAAATTCTCCAGTGTAGGCATCCAATGAAGAAACATGGTTGTTTGCAGTTGATAAAATGGTTGTTTACAGTTGATAAACCTACAAAAACTGAGCCTTAAATTAGCACTGAGAGAAAGAAACATGTACTTGTTTAAAGCACGGAATGAACTTTTACAGATAAATAGAGAGAGTGTGTGTGTGTGTGTGTGTGTGTGTGAGAGAGAGAGAGCAAGCGAGCGAGAGAGAGAGAGAGAGAGAGAGAGCGAGCGAGAGAGAGAGAGAGAGAGAGAGAGAGAGAGAGAGAGCACTCTAATCACTCTGATAATGGATTTGTGAATGAGCTTCCCCACTGACTGCAGTCTCCCAGCACTGCCTGAAAGTCACACAGAAACACACACACACAGACTCTCTCTCTCTCTCTTTCTCACACACACACACTCACTCATACATACACAGGCACACACGCAGTCACACACACACACACACACTCACTCTCTCTTTCTGCCTGTCTCTCTCTCTCTTTCTCTCTCTCTCACACACACACACGTACACGCACAGACACACACACACACATACACACACACACACACACACACACACACACACAATTAAACCCGGAATGCAGAGGAAAAGACAGCGCCCACACACAGCTTTGGGGCCTAAAGTCTACAGTCAAAAGCAAAGGGGTCTGGTGATTCAGGGAGGAGAGGTGGAGAGGTACTGCCAGGCCTCTTAATTACACAAAACATCACACAGAGACTCTACCCTGAATCCCCCATCTCCCATTCCCCTCACCCCCCTACCGCCACCTCAACCCGGTGAACCCGTGACACGTAACCTGGGCGAAAATATCTTTCCCGCTCAGTACCCTTTGAAAAGTAAAAGCATTCCACACATCTGGGCCCTCACACTAACTTCCCCCTCTGTGTGTGACCACTCAGCCGCATGGATAATTAGATAAAGGTTACAGGACACAGCAAGTGAACACTACATGACGGTTTTACTGGAAAATTTCTTCATGCTTTGTCTAGAGAAACTCGTCCTGAAACTCGTAGGCAGAAATCCTTAAAACTCAGGTTCTAGTCTCAGCCCGTTGAGGGCAGAACAACAGTAAGCAAAAGTAATCATGGCTGCCTTTAAAAAAAAAAAAAAAACAACTTAAAAAAGATAAGAAATCCTGATGTCATCTACAGACCTCCTCTAGTTTCAAAGTATGTTTTCAAATCTTTTCTCCAGGGCATAATTCTGAAGGAGATACCATGCTCTCTGGGCTGCTGCAGTGATATTGGGTTATATTTGATTCCTACCGAGAGGGAAAAAAAACATTAAGAGATTTTAAAATGGGAGACAAGAAGCATGAAAACTGGCCTTGGAGGCCATGTAAACATGGACAATTGAATTGGGACTAAGGAAAAGAGGGCCATCTGGAAGGCATTTCTGCACATTGATTTGCAGTAATAACAAGAGCGAAAAAGCAAAGGCCTCCGGGGGGCAAGGCAGTCCGCATCCAGCGCTCTTCCTTTAGGAGGTTAGGAGAAAACACATTGGTCTTCCTCGCTCTTTGTCTCCACAGGTGCTGTGGTTCTTATAACGTTCTACTCCAAACACACAGCCGGCTTATGCACCTCCCTCTCTCTCAGATTTCTTCATTGTGCTGTACTCCGCTTGAACTGTTACACAGGCAGGTTTAAATCTTCAAATTGTCACAACTAATCTCATATTCACATGGTCTCACGGTCTGCCACATGTGTTTTTTTTTTATTGTAATCTCCGTGCTGATATGCGACTATTCTCCTTTTTTAAGGGGGGTGGGGGGCGGTGGTTTCCGTCAGAGACTGCTGTCAAAAGGCCAAGTCTAGTCGTCTAGGCCAAAGAGTTCTGTCATTCTGTCACCCAGGTCTTGGTCAATTCCATGGCAAAAGTTCTAACTGTCTCCTCAGTTTGGACAGATGATCTGGTCCAGAAACAGTCTATGTGGTTCAATCTATTCTTTCCCTTCCTTTATAATGGACTAAAACTCCGCTTTGTGGAACTCAAGATTTTTCATACCAGTCCCTAAAGCAGCTCCACGGATAGCTCTCTGCCCTAATCGGCAGGGTATTTACTGACTGGAACGACGGGGTGTTTTTTAAGAAAGCATTCTTTCTCAGATATCATGTCAGTGAGTGATGTTACCCAAAGGTGGACTGTCAGAGGTTTAGAATGCTCTCTAAAGGCGAGTGGATGCACCTGAGCCAACTTCGGAATGCCATGGGAAAAAGGAGGAATCTTTCACCACTCACGACGCACAAGTTCAGGAGTTTAAATGGCATATGAGAACGCTGCTAGAACTTCCATTTCACTCTGATGTTAAAAAGTTATTTGCATAGATAAGTAATAAAGAAATACCCTAGAGATGTATTTTAATGAGTTTACAAGATGACAACCTGAGAAGAAAATCCAAGGGCATAAATGGTCTCTGAAAAGGCACCGTAGTCAATAGCATTCATTTTCTGAGTGTTATCTATAGGCTGTTTCCTGAAGCTCAGTCATTGAGCTAGTCATCATTCCCTTTGACGAGGAGAGCAAAAAGGCGTGAGGGGCTTGTCTGCAGTATGCCAGCGACTATACAGTCACTACATCTTGTCATCTCCAGTTACTGTTCAACACGCTCCTTGTGTCATTACCAGGTTACGACTTATTAAACCACTAAAAAGCTCTTCTCTTTCATCATCATTAAATTCACTTCAGTGTCACTTCACATGCAGTTAAGAGTTAAATATTCAAAGCATACAGTTCTGTAGGAGTTGAACTTTGAGCCAAGACAAAAACTGTGTTGAATTTTTAAAAAATTTGAAAGGTTTGGTTCACTGATTTATCACAGCGATATGAGCAGAGCCTGTTATGACAGAAGTTCAAGGGAAGCTTCCGGACTTTTCAAACTTACTGCCTCAGTCTAACTGAACTTTTGAATTCTGTGGCTTTTTTTTTTTTTTTGATGAAGAGACCACAGAGCGTGGTTCTTGATAAAACATTTTCTCATGCCCCTACTGGTATGAGAGTCAAGCTGCACTGAGAAAAATCTGGAATCGTTTTCACTCCATACAAAAGAAAGAATTCAGGGGAACATGGGAAGACAAGACCAGAACTTCCAGCTGTGTTTAGTAAACACTCCTCCACAGCTGGAGGAACAAATAGACTCTGTGAAACAGACTTCTC
>NC_044496.1:36761271-36846271 GCF_902362185.1 Chanos chanos
GTGTGGTTTTGCTGCTCTGCAAACACTCGTCGGGCGTCATAAATAGGCTCCTTGTAAAAAGCTGTGTTTGATTTATCTCCCGAACATGTACCAAATTATGATCTACCTATTTAACAAGCTCTGTGTCGCAGTACGAAACAGGACACTGGTTACAATATCCCTCAGTCCTCACTGATACACGTCACATACTCATTATGTGACTAAGGGAATGCACAAGGCAATTACAGCAGAAATGTGGAAAGACAGCATACTACCTACCACAGGGATACACGTTTCTGATGGGCCTTCACACAGTGTGTGTGAAAGAGAATCTGTGTGTGTGTGTGTGTGTGTGTGTGAGAGAGAGAGAAAGAGAGAGAAAGGGAGAGAAGGAGAGTTTTCTTTATAACTCACACATAGAGTGCTTTCTTAAGTAAAGTATCCAATCAGTAGAGAGCATGGAAAAGAAGAAGGTTACACAGCATGCTACAGTGAAGAAGAAATACAAGCTATGGCAAAAAAAAAGCATCTTAATGGTTCCGTGTCTTTGAACCATGGCGTCCTTGTTCTACCTTTTCCTCTGTATGAACAATCTGGTTCTGGTGCTTATAGTGAATAAAGTTAAACAGCAGGAAACCTTCACTAAAATCCTCTCTCTTTTCACAGATATGTTCCTAATTCCATCAGCAAAGTACGTCACTACCAGAGCAGCACCTGCTTTGTGTCTGGCCTTCTAGACAGGAAATATTGTCCACTAAGCTCCCAGTACTAAAAACACGGTGAGGGACAGGTCAAACAGACAGCTATTAAAAGAACTGTCTTATATCTGGTCTCACCCTGCAGCCTTTGTCCCCAAAAAGCCACATAAACATCTTAGTGCACTTTCACAGACATAACAGTTTAATGTTACAGCGCAATTACATCAAGAATGCACTCATGGGTACCCCGAACTCCAACCTTTTCCAGAAACTTCCATCTTTCAGTGGGACAGATATTTGGAATATATGAGGTGGTCCTCAGGTCAAAGTTGAAAGGATGACAGTAGAGGGAACACTATACGCTACGTGAACCAGAGCCGACTGCAAACGGGCCAATCTGGTACCCTCATTAGGGCCAATTTTTCAGCATCTCGTCCTCCTAATAGACAACACCACGCTGTAGTAATAGGGGCAGTCACATTTCTGGAACAGTCCGCGATCGCAGTGTACAGAGAGTGGTTTAGTGAAGATCACCGGTGTGACACTACATCTGCTGAGAAGCCAAAATTCCTATTAAATCAGCTCTCCGTAATGCTGTAAAGTACCGTCACATCCCTGCACCATGGAAGACTGCTCTCAATTTTTACACATCACTTTCAAATGTTACTTGTGTGTCTGCTAGATTGGAGTTGAAGGAGGGACAGTGAGGTAGTGACTTTGCTTTTGTGTTGTACCTCTGCTGACCCACGGCGTGTTGTACGGGCTCTTCCTCTTTTCTTTATATAACACAGGCCTAAAACAGCTCCCAGAAATTATGAATCTTGCCCTTGTCTCTGAGAGAGGGAAAAAAAGAGACTCTTGTCTCTCTCCCTCTCTGTCACTCTCTTTCTCTCTAAAAATACCCGGCAAAGTAGAACGTCCTCCAGCACTGCTGCAGAAGGATCCTGGGAGAAAGGCGCGATAAATGGAGTCATTTTCTTCTTTTCCACACATTCCGGAAGAAAATTCCCTTAACCATACTGAATCTCCGTCAAACCAAATCTTTGGCACTCGTATAAATGCTAACAAGCGTTAGTGAATTCACATGTTTTTAATATGTCAAAAACTAGACATATTATTGTTTTTATTGATCTCTATTGATTTTAACAGAAGACAGTGAGACTTACAGTGCATTTGTTATGATCAATTTAAATAGAGTCAAGTGAAATGACACAGGATTTGAAAATCTGCTTTCAAGGTCACTCATGGGTCAGAAAACGACACACCCAAACACAGATGTTTACACACACACACACACAAAGTGAATAAGAACTGCTGATTATTTTAAGGCTTTTACCACTGAACAAACAAACCAATGAAATGAACAAAAGAACAGAGAGAAGAGAAAACCTGACAGTGGATTCATTAGGGGGTTTATTACTGAAGATCTATGAAAACACAGCCACATAATACGCGAAAAATCCTTTCCCATCCCATTAAAGAGTCTGACTAGGACTCCAGGACGGAGAAGTGTGTGTACGCCAGGACTCCACCCTGACAGCTGCACACCCACACTCACTCTACACCAACTAAACTTCACTATGGCCACAGTGCCCCACCCCCTAAACATTCAGAAGGGGAGGGGTCTCCATAAAACATGACAATTTTTACTACTCCACACTGTTTTCTCTTGTTACACTCACAATTACAAGACCACAGACTAGGCATGGGATGATAAAGTCACAGTGATCAGGAAGTAGTGAAATTTCCTCTCACTGAAACAAGCCCCGAGGGACTTCAGTGAACACACAGCATACACTCTCTTACAGACGCGTACATACACACACACACACACAGCTTATGCTCCCTTATAGACACACACACATGCGTGCACACACACTGCACACACACAGCTTGCACTCTCTTTTTGACACACACATGCACACACACGTGCGCACACACACACACACACACGCACGCACACACAGACTATACACACACAGCTTACACCCTCTTACAGACATGCACATGCACACATACACACAAACTTTGTCCACACACTTTAAAATGACTTATAGACTGTTTCTCTCTTAGTGACACACACACCTTTCCAGAGCATGGCTCACTCAGACAGATGACAGTAATGACGATATAGCTTAAGAGCCAACAGAGGACAAGGTTTCAGAGCTTTATGTTTTGAGGTTGGATTGACATGTGGCTAAATAAATCAGTCTCAACACTGGCTTTGTGAGACAGGCCTTGCCCAGTGCCTGTCACCGCGCTGTCAGAGGAAGAGACACCTCTCTCTCTCTCTCTGTGTGTGAGTGTGTGTGTACAGCACTGCCAGGGACCACAATACTCCCCTAATCCCTTTCTCCAGTGAAAAAAAAACCATCATAAAACATAAAAACCCACATTGAGAAATGTAATCAAATCAGCCAGAAAGTAAGCCTTATGGGTCTGGGCCATTTCTGATGTCTGCAGAAAAAAGAGAAGACCCAGTTATGGTGCTGATGCACTTCTGTCTTTTCCCCCTTTGCTGACCCTCAGTGGTGAACTGCTGGCTTTACGCTATGGCACAGTGCGTAATGGTACTGGTGCACTCCCATCATCAGTGTACGGTTCACTAAACAAATGACTTCACAAATACAAAGCAGCATTAATTAACAACAGAGATGTGGTGATGGAGTTAAAGAGAGAGAGAGAGAGAGAGAGAGAGAGGGAGAGAAATGGAACAAACATGGTCTTTCCTCTCTACAGACTGGAGTGGGTGTTTAAGGAGGTGTCTACCCAGGGGCCACAACTGGGCTCCTCAAAGTCTCTTCATCACCTACACTTATTACACAACACCAGCAGACCCCATACCGCACAAAAGCCACACACACACACACACACACACACACACACACACACACACACAGCCATTCTCGTTCTATCATATACAACAAATCACATCACATGCAACACTACACATCACATGATATACAACCCATCACATCATATACAACACACATGATACTCAAACTCTCATCTGCATTCCAGGCTGTCCATTTAACTCAGTTTAGGCCAGTATTCAATAAAATAACCAATCAAAATAATGTCAAATCAAAAGAACAAGACACTGACATGCACGCAGACAGTCTTGTCCAGTTACATATGCCAAAATGACCAGGTTCTGAATAGTGCATATGTATTTTGTCAAATCTCACCAGAGATAATGGGCAAGCCATTGAGGAAGTGTCATGTGATTGTGCGGAACATTCTAGAAAATAATATTCTAAAAAATGTACAGCACTGGGCCCTAGGGCGATGTTTGGAATAATTCTTTGGGACTTTAAACTTTATGTCACACAGAAACCGTTAATAAAGACAAAGGAAAGCCAACAGACCATGAATCATCTCAAACAGGGACATTTTATTCATAACTACAAGACTCATATCTCATGAGCTTTGGTAGGGCTGGTATCTAAGATTCAAACCCAGATATAGTATGGTTAAAATATAGATTTCAGTGAATTCAGTTGGGAATGGAAGAGTACAGATTTAACAGGTAAACATAAACCACACATAAACTCTGTAATGAACATGTATTTAATGTTGTAGTTAAACTCAGCATCCAGTCCTCTCCACTGGGAGCAAATCAGTTTGACACTCCTCTGAAGCCCTGGGATATAAAAATAGCCCATTAAAACATATAGCACACATAATAGCATAGGCTAGCTGGAAAAAAAGCAGGACATATAGATAGTTACTCAGGTGTCATGTAGTGTAGTATTCCTTTAATGTATTGTTCTAATGCCTATCTCTCCTGTCACTCAGACTGTGTGTGGGTGTAGAGGTACTCCATCCCTCCATCCATTTAAAATGCACTTTTCTGTCCCTCTTCCAAACAAAGAGACTCCAAATGCTCCTTCCATGCCTTCCCCCTGCAGCTAGTCAGATAAATCTGATACATGGTATGCTCTCTTGGTGGGAGGAATACAGCTGAGAAGGGAAAAAAAAAATTCCCATGATCAAAGGCGTAGAGAAGAAGAGCCATGACACTCGCACATTTTTACAGCTACGCTTAGCAAGATGGAAATAGCCTGGCAAAGCATTCTGGGAATTCCATCTGCATTTGACCTTTTGGCTTTTCCAAGTTAACCACACATTCGAAATCCTCTCAGTTGACCCGTAACTCCATTAAAACAAACAAACAAACAAACGAACAAACAAATACATTATCATGATGATATCTACAATATAGAACCCAAGCACAATGATGTCATGAATGGTCTACTGTTACACAATAATAATGATGTTAATAATAATAATAATAATAATAACAATTACTTTCTACAGATGCTTGATTGTTTTTCCATAATTAATTCAGATAAGATGCATGGGATTCTACATAGCTCTGTTCTAGCCTCAGTCTTGACTCTGCTCCAGTTGTGGTCTCATCAGAATTAGGCCGCACACTCAGACAGCCAGATCACACAGACAGGGTATGGCCATGTGAGCAGATGGGAGCAGTGCACAGTCATACAGGCAGGCTAGAGTGAGAGAACCGGGTCTCTGAACACTGTAAACTAGGGCTTGCCTCTGCCCTCAGCCTGTACATCCTAATGCTAATGTCAGAGACACTGGCCAAGATGCTGACAGACCCAGTCAGACCAGAGCATGATGGAGCTCTGACTGATCTCACAGAGAATGTGAGAGTGTGTGAGGGCCATAGTTTTGACTAACAGGGTAAAGCCACCACAGCGTGGAATCCAAGTTATAATATTCTAAAGTCAGTTAGCTGGCTTTTACTTAGTCTCTCATATTTTTGTAAAGCATAGTTATTCCGGAGCAAATATATTTTTAAGTAAATCTGAAACAATTGTTGGCTTATTCCTCTTTGTTTTCCACTTCATAGGTTTAGATGGTTAGATACTGTTCAGAGAGAAGAGCATGATAGAGAGGGGGAGAGAGAAAGAGAGAGCGCATTGGCTATAGCAGATACATGTTGTTAGATGCACATTTCCACTTCACAGCCTCTGCTCCCAGTTGCCATGACAGCTGCACTACCTGGTTCTCCTTTCAACTTAACCACACACAAACACACACACACACACAAACTCACAGTCCAACACAATGTAGTAACACTGCGCGTGCTGGAGAGTTCAGCTGTAACCTTGTTAAAGAGGTCACCTCCTGAGGTGCATGGTGGCTCTTCAGCAGAAGTATGCTTAAAATCAAAGTCCGCACTATTATGACCAGAGATAAGTAAGAGGGTAAATCACCATTACACAATCTTCCAAGACATTATGCCACCAAGACCTCGAACTGTGGATACATTACCCTTCCTCTGTAGGGACTCCACTGCACACTAAACCTGATTGGGTGGAATGACTCTAATGTGTTCTGACTGAGTGTAAAAAATTGAAAACGCAGCTCTGTAAAGCTGCCCGCCATTTTGTTTTAAGTTGCATCAGTGAAGAGTGTCTGTAGAGAGCTTCATAAACACAACAAGTGCATTAATATATACATTCCAACTCTATATTTAATTCACAGCTTTCTTAGTCAAAGTAATGAGTATATGCACACACAGGTGTGTTATGGGATGAAAGCTCTCTTGGTGACAGACAGATTCAAGATTAAGGTCAAGGTAAAAAATGAGGTAAAGAATCCATTAGGTGACAGAGGTCATTTAGAAAGGAGTCGGACCCGGACTGGAACGATGAATGCCTCATCATCAACCACTGCATCATCAAAAACTGATTGTTTTTTAACCACATCGAGTGATTTTAACGAATTAGACCTGCTCTACAAGAAAGCTGACGTATTCACACGATAACGTGTTAGCGTCAAGAGCTGTAAATAAGAGTAAGTCAATATGAACAGCCTCCGCTGTGTAGGGATCGCCAGCGAGTCTCACCGGAGCAGGAGTTCGGCTCATTTGGAGAGCAGCTGGTACAACCTGGCCTTTCATCTAACCCCAGCGCACAATAAAATCTGCGCATCCACTCTGTTCCCTGCCCCAGTCCATTACCTCTGCACAGCAATTACCGTCTTACAGAAAGGACTTGGCCAGAAAACAAAGTGAAACTTTCCTCTGCGCGGTAGAAACGAGGTAACTAACGCGACCAAACAGGGCAGCTGGCCGGCTAACCGATAAAGCATTCATGCGAGTCCTCTCGCCACACACTCAATTAGTCAGGCGGCTTTTTCACTGTATGCTTCCTCTCGAGTTGATTAATGATTAGTCAACATTCAGAACAAACGATAAACCCCCCCCCCCCCCCCCCCCCCAAAAAAAAATGATGACGTTGCAAGGCGAGGCAAAACGACGATATTTTTCGTGTACAGAGACCATCTCGAAGACACGCTTTTCGTTGAAAAAGATTGCGTATTAGTTATCTTTAAGCATAGTCTGAAGGGGCGGGGAGCAGCTCTTTAAATGGTCTGAAAAAACAACAGATTTCCTTCCAACAAATGATTCACTTGTAAGAGGTCTGCTGTACACCTATTCGCACATTTCTTGACAAGCGAACTTTTAGAAAATGCTTAAGTGGCTTTAAGACACGACTGTTTTCTGCTCAATTTTTCACGAGTGAACAGATCCGTCACAGTGACCATAATGACAGCAAAATGCGCCGACAAAACACTTTCTGACAGCAAATTCAACTAGCCACTATGAAAGTGGCTAGAAAGTGGTTGTGCAATAACGTTAAAACAAAAACACGTTTTCCTAATTATGTTACCTGGAAAAAAAGTGCAACCTGACCCCGACAGCAGCGAAAGGACTGAAGGGGAGGTAAAGACAGAACATGAGACAAAGGAAATATGAAACACTTGACGTAGTCCCCTCAGGTTCGGTTAGATGTCATGACAGGGTCCCAGACGAGGAGACAGAGAAAGGCATTCACACGTGCGTGAACACAATATGAAAGGCGAACCAGATTTTTGCTAGCTTTTAACATATACCACATTTGTTCGTTACAGTAACGAAGAAAGCAACAGACAATTTAAAAATGTCGTAGCAACAGCTGTTGAGGGTTGTCCCTTTCTACAGGTATTTCTCGCTATATTTAGAAAGCTGCTGATATTTTGGGAATTTTGTGACAAATACAAACTCGCTAAGAAGTAACATTAACGACTTTTTCTTTGGTGTAACATTGCATAGTGGTCACTGGCTAATGAGCTTATAGTAAACACATTAGCTCTCTCCGACTTCTGCTTCTTTCTGCTTCTCTCTCACATACGTTAACGACTCTGTTACGTGCTGACAGCTGGAAGTCATTCAATCTTCCCAAATTTCCTCTCTGATACCGGACCATTGGCCTCAAGAGCTAATGACTGCCTCAAAAAGAGCACGTAGCAGACGGCAGGCTTTCTAACGAGCCGTTTCCTAATGAGGGATAGAATATGCCGAAAGATATGTCCTTTCGTTTGCATCATGAATACGACATAGATCTACTGCATTTCCTACATTACCTACATTGCACTTACTAACTTAGATTTTCCTTTTTATGTTCTTTAAGGTAGAATTAAGACAAAACCATTCCACCTTTCCCATTCTGAGAATCTAACAGCTCACTGACACTAGTAAAATGAATAAATATTAGTTTTTATAGGGTGGGATGAACTTCAGAATTAATCTTATGCAAGATCAAGTTTGATCTGGGTCTGTACTGGGATCAGACAGCAATACATAGTAAGTAAAATACACAAACCATTCCGTTGCTACCAGACAACATATTCTGTCAGCTTCTGTAAATCACGTTTTTAAACCTCTAGAGCTGCCCTTTTCTGTCAGCCAACATTTACACTCTGTTCAAGCCGTACAGACTTCTCTCTATACCCCCTCTTGGCGGTCATTCAAAGTTCAAGGGAAGAAAAAAATATATATCTGTGTGTTTCTAATATGACTGAAATTTCTGCTTGGCTTTAAGAAAGAGAGAGAGACAGATAGAGAGGGAGAGAGAGAGACCGATAGATAGAGAGAGAGGGAGGCTCTCTGAGTTCATCTGCCACTGTGCCAATTGTTGTGCGATTTGTTTTTGGTGAGAGAGCGAAATTGCGAGCAGCCGGAGGATTAGCCTCTGAGCGCATGAAGGATGCTGCTACGCCGTGTTAGGACTAGCAGGCGTACTATTTCATGCTCCACGTCCACAGGTTTCCAAGGCAACCAGAGTTTGGGCAATTCCCAGAGCCGGTAGCTTTGGTTCGCTCCAGTCACAGAGCAGAAGGTCTTTTCTGAACCATTCAGGGGACAGAGTCCCCGCTAAGAGTGACAAAGAGTCTGGAATTTCATTATCAACTCTTACAAAGAGTCACTGGACATTGACTGTGGCTTTTAACTCTACTCTTTACACAGGACCTGCTCCCGTTTCCTTAAAATGCTTCAGTAAAAGATTTTTTGCTGAATGACTGTAGCAAAAAACCTGAGACTTTAAACAAAGTACTTCATAGAAGTTAAACAATTTATAATAACGCAAGACAGTTTCTCCAGAGTGCAAAGGCAAACGAAAGACGTTAAATAAACCAAGTCTTACCTTATTGCTTAGGCATACAAAAGCCAGGAACCTCTGTGGAGGTTTTCACAGCTGAAATGAAAAAAAAAGGGGGTCTATGAGAAGCAGGAAGCCAATATGATACAGTCACAAAGTGTTGTTGATTCTGCTGAATCCTGGAAACAGCCAAAGAACTTTTGACTGCTTTCCACCTCAGACAGACTGAATATGAAACAAGACTGAACTAAAAACACATACACTGGAATGCCGCTAAGGAATGCATCGATTCCCCTAAAATAAGAGCACCATCGTCAGCTGTTATCAGAGGAATATATTACAATAGATGGTGATAAATTAAACCAGTATTGTTCTGTGGAACACGTATATTGCTCACGATAATTTAATACTTGAACATTTGTTTTTTTGTTTGTTTGTTTTTTTTTTTTAAAAAAACAGGTTTGTGAGTAGCAGTCATCCTTAAAATCGCCACCATGATAAACATCTAGGTGGCATCTTTTGGGTATTCATATTAGTGCGACGTCACAGACCACAACATTTGTACTGTTCCCTCAGTTGAATAGTGGGCTCTAGTGTACTGGTAGTGGTGGGTTTGATTCCAATGAGACCTGCTTTCATAAATGGCTTCTTCTGAGGATGTGAGTCAAAGCAAACAATGGCATGTGCGTCAGGAATACAGCAGCGTTTATCTGAGCTTGTCATTAGAGTAGCGGAGTGGGCATTGTGGAGGCTTTGCGGCCAAAGCCAGCTCCTCACAGCAGGGGGCTCCTCAGTATTGCCAGGAGCCAAGGGGAATCTTGCGCGAGGCCCAGCCTTCTCCCAACCTTCTCTCGTTAACCTGATTACAACGACCTCTTAGGGACCATCTAATACACCAAGCAAAGAACCATGATAGACGCTCAGGCTAGACTTCCCTGCCCTCCGCCGTTAATCCTGCTCCCGTCTGTACCCAGCGCAGCTTCATCACGTGAGCATTTGACTAGAATAACCTCTGTGACTATCTCTGTTTACTTTCCCCCGTCACTGTCGCAGTCTTTTAAGACCGTAAGCTAATGCTCGCTAACCGAGCCAGTGAACAACGAGTTAAAAGAAATCGTTTGCTGTCGTTTTGCGTTGTTGGCGACAGTGATGGGGATAAAGCTGGTGGGAATTTTCAAACATTTCACACTACAGGATTACTTCACTACAATAACAATAAACTATGTCAATTAAAGAAAAACCCCACTATCCAAACCTCAGCATGTCATGTTACAGAATGGAAAAAATGAACTTGTGAGGAGAATTGAGTGCTGCTGCATGAGAGGCATGTGATCAGATAGAAAAGGAATGCTGTGAAGAAAACTGAAAAACACGGCCTTGCTGTATCCACACTGTAAACAGTCTCTGAATATTTACAAGTTGTGAGGTCATAAAATTAGGTTTGAGAGGGAAAAATATACAACAAAGCATGAGTGATTCATCAGTTTAGCTTCCAATGAATGCAGAAAATCACAGCAAACCTTCATGTAAGCGGTGACAAAATGTAATAGTCATTTCATAACACAATCTGAAGAGAAAACACACAGACCACACACACACAGACACCAGAGATCCAAAGGTCTGGCTGATGAATAGTGTGATACCATTCTCCCTCAGTATAAAGAGGACCATTTTCTGTTTTAAGAATAAACACTTCTGAATCCATGTGATTCACACAATTCAAACTCACGTTCAAACTCAACTCAAACTCAAACTCAAAAAAGAAAGAAAAAAGGCCTTTTAAAGACAATTAGTTTCTCAGTTTTAACTCCATCTTTGCCCGCAGAAGCTTCTCAACAAGATATATGTGTATGTATGTATATATATATATATATATATATATAAAGAATCAAGGCTTCTTTTTACAATTCCGGAATTGTAAAAATGCAATGTATTATATCTGACTGACATGGAAAATTCAGTGTGTAATCTTGCATGTCTTCAAGAACAGACCAGGGGAGTAGTTGTGTAGGGCAGACTGTTAACCGTATTGTTTCCCTTCCAAGTCTCTTTGAGATCTAGGCTGTTCTGAGCGATACAGTCTGCTCTCCGCTCAAAAGTGCTCGTTTCCTGTTCATCCCACCGCTTCAGGAAGCTCTCAAAATTCAGATGACACATCCATAAAAGTTTGTCAAGATTTAATATTTTCCTGTAGCTGAGGGAGACACTGAAGAGCCATTCCACAGAAAGATCTCTTCCTGAACGCAACAGGAAAGGATAAGCGTGGAGAACACTGGCTTCTCTGACTATGCGGGTAAATGAAGAAAACCCATGAGGGGTGTTGGGAGGACTTCCTGGTGTGTTACTATAAGGTTATTGGGAGTGGGTTCTGCCAAGGATCCAAATGAGGGAAAGAAACCTTTAACACAATCATAATTCACAGTCACATAATTCACAATGAAATGCATGTTTCCTCTCTCTGGTTTCGTCAAGACTTTGGAAATCCTGCTCACTCAAAATCACTCACTCAAAAGCACAGGGTTTTTTTTTTTTGTCATTTTCACTCAAAACACAACTAAAAGCACCAATAGGGATTAGCCATCAATACCATTAGACAAATTTCAGAGGCAAACAGCATTTAATCTCAAGACTGCTGAGATACAAGCACAGTAGAGGAAAATGATGCTCTTGTCTGCATGTACTCTGGTGACCTTTGACTGCGCAGTCAGAGGCCCTTTGGTGACGTCACATCCAGCAGGGACTGAAGGAATCCTACTGTGGTGTGGAATAAATCACTTGTCTAGAGACTGTTGAAGGATAGGACATGTTGGCCCTGGGGGGAAAAACTTCTATTCATGGATGTGATGTATGTAATAATTAGAGTCATGAAGGTTTATTGAAAAGGCACGTATGGAGATGGTCTTATGATTTGTGCAATGATGAACTGAACATTTCTTTGCTCAGATTCTCACATATCAAATACCACAAAACCCACTAATGCAGCTTAATTCTAAATTATAGCCAGCCAAAGAATATAAACCACCGTGCCAGAAATAAAAGCTGATTAATAAAATAATTAGGACAAGAGAATGATCCACTTTAGAGAATATGCATCTGGCTGGTTTTCCTCAGGCAACTGATTTCAGTAAGTAAACTCCAAGCATTATTTAGTGATTTTATTTGGAGTCGTCTAATTGCTTAACAGTGCTGCTCACTCATCTGATGCAGATTTGCAGTTGGTACCAGTCTTTGTTAAAAAAAAAAAAGAAAAAGAAAAGGTAATTGAGGCCTTTTCTTAAGAAGTACAGCTGTCTACCATGAAAACAGATTTATTTTATACAGCCACATATTTAAAATAAGAATACATCATTGTTCTGTAGAACAAAATGTTAACATTTTCTTTCAGTGCATAAATCAACTTGTTGGTGGGCTTATAACCAGCCATATGGAATTGGTACAGATGGTTTAGGAAAGAATGAGTTGTTCTGAAAGAGCGTGCTCGCATTCTTCCGGAGGTAAAACACTATATCATGCGTCTCATTTAAAGCTTCATTTGAGTGCAAGGGGAATGGATTCATGTGCTGGAGACATCATCTATCTCTGATTTGTGCTCAAAGCACTTAACTAGCAATGAGGCTCCAAGCATAAGAAAGTTTATTACCCATTTTAAAGAAGAAAAAACACTAAAAGAACAGCTTTGAGCCACAGACTGCAAAACAACTTCACAGCTGTGAAATCCCAGACACTTTCAGAAGAATGATGATGGTGAAGATGATTATGATGATGATGAAGATGAAGACAACGACAACAGTGATGATGATGGAGCTGATGACATAATGAAAATAACAATGTTTATAGCCTAATGTCTTTCAAACATAAGCAGGGCTAATGATGTTCTCTGGGCTAAATTTGGTCTCTCTAATATTCTAATATTGTTGCTCTAATCACCTGCTGAACAAGGGGCTTTAATGCCACAAGATCTCAACAGAAAACACATGGCTTCATCAGATCTCTTAAATGTTGCACACTGCTGCGTCTGACTACTGTAGTCCCACTCATAAGCCACTCCTGGCCAAATGGATGAGATAAGAACCTGCAGCTGGTGCTGCTAAGACTGAGAAAGATACAATGGTTCTGTTCCAGGATACCTGAAAAGAGTGTAAAGCATTTTTGTGTGCAACAGGTCCAGGTGAATTTGTGTGTGTGTGTGTGTGTTGGGGGGGGAGGGGGGGGGGGCTACAATAAAAAGCTAGGAGTCATTTAAAATGAATAAAGGACTAACTCTGAGGGAGAAGAGCATCTCAAGACCACACATTTTCTAAGCCGTGCAGCTTCCTTGTCTCATGGCAAAGGCAATCTGATTGCCTTGAGCCGAGTACTGAGTTTATATGAAGATGTCTCCTCAGGCTTCAGTACAAGGACATCACTGGAAAATGACACAAGACCGGATACATACAGGGCCTAACATTTTTTGCCAATTTTCCTTACAGTTAAAGTCACACAGCTATAACGGCTATATAAATGTGCATAACATGATCTAATCAGCACATAGTACAGGATACACTGTACACCTTTCCCAGAGATTTAAAATGACTGGCATACCAAGATTCTGTGGGAGCTCTAATTAATTATGCATGCAGAATTTAACCGGAGACTTTCCTATCGTGCTGGGGCATTTAAATACAATGCAGACGTTATTATGTGCAAACCATACATTCACTGACTTTCTGCTTGCGTATGAGGATTTTCATGAGTTAAACAGCTTGTACATCAGTTTGGCACTGTCATCAATGATTCAGTTTCACAATTAGCTAAGTGGAGCTCACAAAAGAAGCAAAAAGCTTTTCTTTCCTGCAATGTTATTAAGGATATATGTTCTCATCTCATTAACTGCACCATATGCACACACACACACGCACAATCTCCTTCACTGACATCTGAAACTATGCTTGACCTCAACCTTCACAGCTAATCCCACAACAGGCTAATCAGTATTGTAACAATCTGGAACATTACTTCAGATTGATTAGCTAGTCTGCATGTTATAAAGTTCACATCACTTGGGATCTCTAACCCAATCTCACATTTGAACAGGGTACTATGGTACAACGGTGAACAGAGACATATTTGTTATCTAATGATTATGTGGGTCTTGACTGAAATGAGTGGTGTTAGTGACAATGAGAATATCTTGCCATTTGACACTTTCAGTGTAAAGTACACAGGCAGTCTGAGCAGACCTGAAATGTGGATCATTCTCCTCTTTTGACTTAAAGAATCATTATAACTCGCACTGTTATAACATGAGTATACATCCAAAGGTAGTCTCAGATGCATCTAAATCAAAAATAAAATATTAGGCTACTTCACTCATATTTTCTTGTAACAGGTAAATGCTACAGTATGTATAGTGTTGTAATAAAGTGTAGTGGCTTGACGAAAAGGAAAGAGCTACATCAATATAAAATCTATAAACTTTAACAGAAAGGAACTGAATTTGAGCTTTCATCATTTCCAAGACCGACGTTCCTCGCTCTCAAGTTGAATCTTCTCTCTTTCCATTCAAAGCAAACAATAACTCTGTCTAACTCAACTAAACAGTGCATCAATCATCGATTCGGGATTTATTTTAAAAGATCCAACAATGTAAGGAAATTACACAGCTAGACTGGGCTCTTTTACAACCTCATACATCAAAGAGAAGGCAAGAGGCTACGTTACTGGTCGACGGGGTTATTCGTGTAACAATATCAAAAGACCAGGTCACACTACAGATAGTCTTATTACTGTGGGGCCTGAGCTTTTCCCTCAGGGAGAAACTCAAGGTGAGCTATATTTGAGAACAGACAAGCGGTGATGAAAAGACCTGTATGGACCATGTAGAGCAAAGCTAGATGTGTTGAGGGAGGGCTATATCTCATCCCCGCTTGAAAAAAAAAATCGCTCTCTAAGACACTAAGATGGAGCCTAGGCCTAAGGCTAGAGTAACAAAAGAACCTACACAAAAACTATTTCAACTCTGAGAAGCCTACACAAGCTTACTTTCAATAGCTGCCAGTGATATTTCATATCCTTACAATGTACAGTCCGAAAAGGCTTTTGTACCTGAAACTGTAAGAAACTGTAACATTACAGGACACACCAAATACAAGAGGTACTGGAGTAGGCTGCGAGCCATATTTAATATCATGAAGTGACCTTTGTTTAACCCAGAGCCGGGGACTTAGGTTATGATTTAAAAGACTATGACAGATTAATGACAACAGCCAGAAACTTATTACTTTAAATTACATCCTAAATCCAAAGCACATTTCCCGTTGCTCAGAAATCAATAGTGCTTATGTCACACGCTAAACATCACTCTAAATATTCGCCAACATTAGTGTGATAAGATTCCCACAGACACGTGAGCTTTGACTTAAAAGATGTTAATGGACTGTCTGATTGAAATGTCCACTTTGTGATGGATCATGGTATGGAAACAGAACAGGGGTTGTGGAGGAACTATAACGATTCCATAGAGTTTTAACCACTATTCTAATTACAAACTACCATTCTAACAACTTTGTCTGAAGTTGTGGACAATTAGCATTGTTTGGGGGGAACTGCATAATCAGTAGCTGTTCTCTAAGTGAAGGTGGGTGAGCTTGTATCAGTAAGTCTAAAAATCCCAGGCATACACAATCATATCAGATCAGGTAATGCTTTCTTACAGGCAGAGCACAGAACAGCTGTGTCTACAAAGGTTAAGGAGTGAAGCAGGAATGACATCATTCTCATGCACTCCGTTGGAGGTAAGCCCATGCATTGCATGGGGAGGTGTGTGTGTGTTTAGGTAGAGGACAAAGGGAAATGTCTTATACCAGTGTGTCTATTTGTAAGACGGAACACACACTCTTAGTCCCTGTGGACACAAATTCTTTAATCTTCCCACTTAGATATGAATTCCCGTGTAATCTGGTTCCAAGAAACCCCAGAGCAACAGTCAGAGAGAGAGAAAGAGAGAGAGAGAGAGAGAGAGAGAGAGAAGAAACAGGAAATGAAATCAATGCCTTCCCTCCTGCCTCCACTGTGTTTGACTTCATTAGCATGAGAGCTACAGATGTTGTGGTGAGCCAGATTTATGACTGGACCAATACGAATCCAGCACAGATAGAGCTCCTTACATCATAATAAATAGCAGCAGTGCTCAAAACAAAAAAAATCATAAAACAAAAATAAAACTTGAGCCATGCCACCAGTTTCCTACTGTTGTCCGTCAAAAAGCCAACCAGCTTCTCTTGTTTTCCATGCAAAATTCTACATTTCCTTTGGCATCAGCTAAGCGGAAATATCAAACAGTTTATTAATTGCTATATTATTTACATTCATGCTTAGATAAACTGATGTTTGGGTCACATTACATCCAATCATGACCTCCAAGGGATGAGATTAAATACACTTGTTTAAACATTGGCGGGCACGTACCGAAAAGAATGAACAAAATCACTCTAGACACAAAACTTTTTTTTAAATTGTACTTTAGAAACCGTGCATTAAGCAAATGACATAATGATCAAGAATCAAATCAGCTTTCTTAGAGGAAAACAGTTATACAATTATGTTTCAGGAGTCACACCTTAAAACAGTGGAATATTTTAAACAGAAAAGCTACGGATCTTTAAACATGTGCTGAGGCAGTTGTTTAAGAGTAGGCCACTGTAGCTGGTAACTGGGTCTGGTTGCATTCCAAGTGGTAATGCATGACGGCACCTCTCAAATACCCAGCTAAGAGGGCAATTTACAGGCAAAACCTACAATGTGCTAATATAGAATTACTCTTCACAGCTGTACAAATGTGCTACGCGACATTCATCATGAACGTGGCCCTTAAATGAAATTAGCACTGTCAAATCGTCTTTCCTTTGTGGACGCTGCAAGTTTAGCACATCTGTAGAGCAGCTGCCGTCAGTCCTTTTAAGGGGTCACTGGGTTAGGAACCTTCTGGAAAAATGCCATTTAATCCAGACCATGGAGATTCCCTGGAAAATTAAACCACACGCTGCATGTCTACTCTGCTACCCATACCCCTCCTAACCCCCATCATGTCACCATGTTGGAATAAAAAAAGAGAGATTCCAAATGATTAGTGGTGGACTCCCTTGGGGGCACAAAGAGAGAGAGATGGGGGGGGGGTGTAATTCAATTAGTCCCACAGCTCTGTTCCCTGGCAAAGCCATGAAAGGAATCAGATACACCCATCTAAGCTATGCTTGACAAAAAACACAGATGATCTGCCTCTAATTCCATATCACTGGCTTGAGTTTATGCAGGACCTCAGCTTTCTGGAATTTTCTACACATAAACACCTCCACTGACTGACTTGTTCTTGGCATGTATCTAAACGTTTCTGGAGCAAGTGAAGTATCGTGAAACAGAACAAGCTTTCTGGGGGTTTATACCCCCATGTTGACAAAGACAACACAAAGTCTCTCTCTTTTTCTCCAGTGTTCCAGCGCTCATAAAACAGAGCTGTGTCTATGAGACATACAGCCCCTCCCCTTGGCTCAGGGTCTCCCCCCTCCCCCCATTGTGTAGGATTAATACTGCAGGGCTGGGCTTTTCTGTATGATGGTCCAATAACTCATTTCTGCTTCTACTCTGGTCCTGCTAAAATCAAATCAAACAGTAAATAATGTGCAGTCTTCCCTGCGCAAGGCTGCAGATCACCAAACATAAATGCAAGCCATCCTGACGTCTATTAAATAATCTCATCAATAATCCCACATGTGGCACGACAAGCCGGGGTTGGGCATATTAGATCTGAGATTAGGAGAAAAACTCACCAAATGACTGGTGTGTTGACAACGGATCTGAGCATAGTCATTCATAATCAGGTAGACATGGAGGTCTCTAAGAGGTCCTGAAACCTTATAGTGTAACTGATGAGAACAGCTTATATTGTTTTAACTGTCCTGTTTCATGTTAAGTGATCATCCAACTGATCTTGGATCAGCTTGTTTTCAAAGACTGAACTGGGCACAATATAACACAGCATCAGCACAATACGTGACATGCTATGTCTGTAGGGTAGGAGCTGCAAAACGCTGCTCTGAACCACCATGTACAATGAAGTTAAAAAATAAACCAAACAAGCAGCAATTGGCTACAGTAAGAAAATCTCCGACACTCAGCAGCAAGCAGCATGAAGTGCCTTTGTCATTCTGGTCATGGCTTCATCACACCAGGTCATATTTAACTGACAGGCTCTGAACCAACCCGACCCATGTCGGACACACACGCCACATCCCAGCGGGTTAGCAGTCAGCAGGGGGCACCTTTGCCCCCTTCTGAGAGAGAAAAAGAGAGAGAGAGATAGAGACAGAGGAGTGAACAAGGAAACTTAAACCTGGTGTGAGTTTCTCTATGCCAGCTGCCAGACAGAGCACAGAGCAGATGGCAGAGGTGGTTAAGAGTTAGCACTGTATCGTTTTAAACTTGTGTGCAGCTTTTCCATTTGGGTGTCCTTAAGTAAAGAGAGCAAGAGAGTAAGTGAGACAGAGAGAAAGAGATAGGGAAAGAGAGAGAGAGAGAGAGAGAGCAGCAAGAGAGAGGAGAGAAAAAAACAGAGAGAGCTAATATGAAGGAGAGAGATAAATAGAGAGAGGCAAAAATAGAGAGAGGCAGACATGAGTGAAACAGCTCTGGATTTTACACTCATTTGTCTATTGCACTGCACTGCGCACATGTCCTGCTCAGTCTGTACGGTTGACTATCAGCACTAACAGTTGTGCTGTCATCTCCCTCACACTGACTTTTACAGGCATCGACAACCCTGGCTTTCCTTTGCTCTGTAGCTCTTTACTCACGGCACAATGCATTTCCATATACGACTGGCCAGAGATTCGGCATTACCCCGTCTGTGAGAGCCAGACTACTCTATGGCCCTGTCACTTACTGTCCAATGAACATTCGTTTCTTTGGACGTCGCTCTGAACAGACTGTGCTTTGAGATGGGGGGATCTGGAAAAGGAGGTCTGTCTGTGCTCAATGGGCCTCTTCATTGCCTCTATGTTAAGTTTCAGGAATCCTTATTAGATAATATCAATATATTACATTTCCTTTAACCCCATATCATGTGAGTAGAACCCTCACATCAGAAGGAGCCAGTGGAATTAGATAACGAGGAATAAGATTCATGCTGAAACTGAAACATTTTGATCGAAACCTCTGTTAAAATCAGAGGACATTGATAAAAAAAGACGCTAATGTCATCAGGCATCATAACTGAACATGATCACAAGTCTCACATACCAAACCAACAAAAACATCACTCTTCCCACTCTTCCAATCTTCCCACCTTCAGGATATGGGCTTTGTTCTACCACCAACACCGTACAAGACGTGCTAGCGCGCTGTAAGCAAGAAGTGAATCGAGAAAAAGCCAAACGTTAGAGGCTTTCTCCGTCTTCCTTGGTTAGTTACACATCGCACCATTGTGATGGTATTAATAGTGGCGTTTGGATTTATGAGGGATGGGTCACGCTTGCTCTAAATTGATGCAGAGGCAGGGCTGTGAGATCTCTGGTGGATTGCCCCTCTGTTTCCTTTCCATATGCGGAGAGAGCTCAAAGCCACTCAGTGGCTCCACAACATGAATATTGCATACTCTAAAGAGTAACACATTTCTAATTCAACATCAGAAAGCCAGAGGGACAGGGTCGGGACATCCCAGCCGCAGAGACGGAGAGGATAAGGAGAATTTTTGAGCACTACTGACTCACAGCAGAGGCCAAAGTGCTTAGACACACCAGAAGGGATCAATAGAAATATTTATTTGGAAAGGAAAAATACAAAGACAAAAACAAGGAAAAATGTTTGACTTTCAGTGTGTACTGCTATTTAAGGACTGCGTGTTGCTATTTGATAATAAAAGGGCGCAAAAACACCTGTTTCTCGTCTGAGGAAGAACAAAAACACAGTGGTCATTAATTATTCATTTTAGTAATTTACTGATTTTTAAATTGTTAGCAAGCTCTGATCTACACTTGAAATATAATGGACTTAGCTGTTGTATGTCCCTCCTCTTCATTTGTACTAGAAGACATACACACACACACACACACTCACAGATGTAATGCTAAATTTAACAGGCTCATTCTGTACTACACCTTTGCACTCATCTGCATGGTGTAGAGAGTCAAAGAGCTGAGCTGAAGATTCAGGTCTGCCTCAGTGCAGCACTGTGGAGAGTGGAAGTGCTGACAATACAGCAGCCTATGGGAGCCCAGATGACCCAGTGGAGAAAGAGGACTAAGGTATAGGATGTCTGGTAATATAACACCCAGCTATTCTGCACTATTCAGTCGAAGCTCACAGGCAAATCAGTCATCGCTATTTTATGTCTCTTCTTTTCTTTTTCTTTCTCTCTCTCAATCTCTCTCTCTATCGATCTCTCTATACAGCACACATCTACATTTCTTCCCTTAACCATTCAACCCACTTCTGCTTTCAGCCACAGTTGTCCCATCTGCACAAAGCCTCAGCACAAAATAATAAACATAACTGATTAGAAAACACATTTCACTCTCTGTCAGGTTTAAATTACACAAGGATGTGTTGAAATCCAGTGGGGTGATTTAGGGTAAAATGTACATTTTTGAGGGGTACTATCTCTCTTTTTTCCATACCTAAAATAAGCTTGTGAACACACACAGTGTTGCTAATTGCTGAGGCGGTTTGCTCAGTGGGCAGTTGGCGTGATGGGTAATGAGAAAGCTCACCAGAGGAATTTAATCAGACCCGGCGGTCAGATCCACTGTACTGCTGACACAGTGAAAACACACACTTTCTGTCTCTCTCTCTCTCCACACACACACACACACACACACACATACACAGAGTGAAAGGAAGTCTCTCAATAAACCTCGGCTTCCAAGACAAGACGATGTATGCGCTTGAGGTTCCAGCCAAAGCATCACAAATGTTACTATCTAAGACAGAGAGCGGTTACCAAGCTATTCTATTTTTCAGCTGTCTGTGGAGGAATATGACACCAAACTAGAACTGCCATTCAAGGTCACTGCACTGACACACCGTCCGTATCACACTGACAGAACACCCCTGCCAAGTAATTCATAGGATCCTGCATTTTTTTGGCAATTTTACAACACTGACACTTACAAAACAGTCTCCATGTCCAGAAAAGAAAGACTATGCACGACTGGTTTGAATATGACTTTAAAATAGCCCTGCCTTAAGCCAAACTGAGTATCTTTTTGATTAGTTAACAATGAAGCCATGGCCAAGATGACTTAAATGAGAACTAATCTTAGATGTGCTAAAAGGGGACATGGAATACAATACCACTAGCTCTCCTGCTGAAATTAGAGGGAAAAAAACGCTATTAAAGTAGTCATTAGGGCCGAATAACTAATTACTTTCTTTGAATGAAAACCTTTTATTCATAAGTACCTGCGTCACATGATTTTTGGTTGGGTGGAAAACTACTGATACGCTTCACCATATTTGGTGTATCTGTGAGTGACACAAAATCAAACCAAGACCTTCTCAGAAGGTCACTGCACTGATGCATCAAGAGGCTCTCTCTATGCATCTCTCTCCCTCTCTCTATCCCCCTTTCTCTCTGTGTTGTGTGTGTCCCGAAGGAGAAATTCCATCCTGAGCTCTGAAGCAAATCCCTATTTAGCGACTGGAAGTGAAGGTGCTGACAGTGTAGCACAGTGAGGGAAAACAGTGGAGTATGGTCATAGAAATGTGTGTGTGTGTGTGTGTGTGTGTTTGTGTGTGTGTGTGAGAGAGAAAGAGAGAGAGAGAGAGAGAGAGAGAGAGAGAGAGAGAGATTACTGCAGTGAGTGCTGTTTCAGCAGGACAGCGTGGAAGGTCCTTCTAAACATCAGAGCAGAGAAAATCACTGTTTACTCAGGACAGCAGTGACGTCTTCACCAACACGCACAGACAACAGCATGAGCCGGGTGCCTGATGGCTTTTAGACAATGTTATGAATGGACTTTTCCATTTTTAATTTGCAAAGTGGAGGGGAGGGAAAAATGCCTTGCGGGGTTCATTAGATCCATTTGCTGGTTATAGCATATCTGTGATTTGGACAGAGATGCTGCCTATTTACCCATCCCTTTGTCTTCAGTGGTACCCTTCAGCATTTTTCTATCTGTGGTTTTATTGGACAGTTTTCCAACATTTGGTTTGTTGGAATAATAAGCCCTCTTGCAGATGCAAGTCATTATGAGCATAGGAGAATACTGATTAAAAATCATCAACATTACTGCAGAATCAATCAGCTGCAGCAGAGAAGACAGAAAATCTCTCGTTCTGGCTTGGTTCCTTGTGATGATTATTTTTATCTATCTATTTATTTATTTACTTATTTTTACCCTTTTGCTTGCCAGGGTCTGAATGATCCACACGATAAGCAATCTCTTAAGCAGTGGTGTCATTAACCTCCTGGCCCAGAAGCAGGCTCTGCCAACCAAGGGGCCCGTCTGCCCAACTCTCCACTGTCTGATTGGAGGGGCAATCCCCTCAACTCCTGAGAGAGCCAAATGCTAATTCTCTTAATGGACTACAGAACCATTGTGACAATGCCAAAACTACAGTGCTTTCCATTAGCACTCAGAGAGGAGAACAACTCGAGGACTCGACACACTACAAGACAATGTGTGTGTGTGTGTGTGTGTGTGTGTGTGTGTGTCTGAAAGCGGTATGAAGCATGTCAATCAATTCCTCCGATGTGGTGTCTGTGTACCCAAACATAGCCCTAATCCCCACAGAAGATCAGCGCTATACCTGCTGTAGTAGGCTCTGTAGGATTGAATAGAAATTATAAGTCAAGGTTTGCTCAGACACTCAACAATATTACAAGAGTTAATCTCATGGACGACAGTGTTGATTGGTGCTATTGAACGTCTTATGGGTTGGGTGTAGCTGAAGGATTTTACAAAATGCAACAAGGGAAACACAGGCAACAATACATCATCACAGACGAAAGGATCATTCAGTATATGTGTGAACTGCTCACCAATATTGTCTCTGGTAGTTAGTGTAAAACACACTATGCCTGTATCAAGCCGTGATAACGGGAAGCCTGGAGAGTTAAGCTTAAACTCTTAGCCTTTTCATTTGTGCTCCAGCACACAGGAGGCAGTCTCTCATGATCCTTAGCACATAATCAATGTTCCCTGTGCGAGAAGACGGCAGATGAAACCCCTCGGCATTTCCCCAGATGATTTCTGTCCTTCTCCCCCATAGCCTTTAGCCCTGTTCCTGGCTGTTCGGCACTTAAACAATCTTCCAGGCCTGCCTACCCACCCACCAATTACCGCCTTTCTGTTCTACATCTAAAGACATGTTTCTCCATTTTCTCCTTAGGCACAACCTGCTTAACGTATCTGCTCAAGTTCCACTGATTGTGCTACTAAAGAGCTTGTTGATAAACTAGATTGGGTGGGTGGGAAGTGCTTTGATAAGCTATATAGATAGGGCGCGATGGAGGAATATCTCTGGGGGTCCCTGAGGGCTAGCCTGAGGGGCTCTAATCTACAGAATCAGTGTTAATCCATTTGCCTCGAGGTCAGGTCACTGGGGCGGTGACCCTGGCACTGACCTCTGGAAAGAAAAGTCTAAAGGCCAATCGAGGAGTTTGGTTTGACCATCTCAGAGGTCCAGGGTCAGTGGGTGACTTGAATAGCAATGTAATATGGTGTGATACAGCTGGCCACTCTAGGCTTCTCTAACATTCTTTGACAGCAAGTCATCATTGGTAAATTGTGAATCCTTCAGCTACATGGCATTTTAATATTTGTCTATTTCTCACAGAAATTTCAGCTGAACAATATTTTCACATTGTGTAACTGCATAAATAATTATGTAAACATGTAGTGGGGTGTGAAGGTTCTTGAAGAGTGGAAAATGTCAGACAGAGAATTCAGTTCATTTTCACTGGGCTCCGCTCATCTCACCAGCATTAAAACCCTCCCCTGAATCTAAATGTCAGGGAATTACTCCTAGATAGGAAATATGGCTACTTCTATCTTTCCAGCATAATACAGTGACTCCCACATTTACCTTCTCTTCCAGACCAGGCCAAAATAGGTGTCTTAACATGTTAGATTCATTAAAGGATCTGAGAAATCTCTGACAGCTGCATTCTCACAGTGTTTTTTCCCCCAAAATATGTCCACATTGTTGTTCAATTTCCCCCAATAATCCCACATAATCTTTAGGGTCGTTGGTTTAATTTCCTATCATGCACACACATTATTTTAGGACTTCTGCCAGGACACGCTCACCTGCACGGTTTCCGCAAGGTGTTTAGTCATACGCTCGCTCTGAAAAGTTTCAAAACTCCCAAAAGTCCATTTGACAGGATATTTTCATTCTACCCAAGCACTAACACACCTGATTCAACTAATCAAGGTCTAGGTGATATGGACAAGTGTCGGTACTGGGCTGAAAATAAACCCCTCTTTCTAATGGCTCTTCAGGACTTGTGCTGGAGACATAAGTCTACAGACCTGTGAGTGGTGGAGCACTGACTACTGGTTCAGACCAGTGGTCTTGTTTAACGCTGTGGTGCTTTCTGCTAGGGATGGACAACACTCCTGGGGCTTCTCATCTACACGTCTGATTTAGTATTCAGATGTACATCAGTCTTAATGAGATAAAACAGATACACTGTGATCGTCCTCCAGGAGAACAGTTCCCCACCCCTGCTGTGTGCCTAAGGCTGACAGCTCACTGAGACAAACATAATGAGGGATATGATCACAGAAGCCATGATGATGATGATGATGACGATGACGATGATGATGACGGCATGCAGCAGCTTTCTGGCATCAGCTCTAGCTTACTTCACCAGCTTTACACACACAAACACACACACACACACCATCACATCATCATTACCATGTATCATATTTATCTCTCATTCAATACTATGGCAAAAATCTGTATCTGTTGTGTTTAGACTACACAGCACTACAGAAGGCCCCAATACCCCCACTACACCAGCCCAACTTGCCAGCTCAACCAATTACGCCAACACTTTCCTCAATAGTTGCAGCTCATGTTATGGAAATTCTTTACAGCGTTAGCAGTAATAAAAGTTTCTCCACCGCATAGTAATCTGAGATTGGGTGCCACGCGCACTCTCTGTCATTAAAATCTTTCCTGGAGACAAAAACAATGGCTTCCCAAACGGAAACTTTTCCCACTGCTCTGAGCTTAGAGTCAGTTTCTACGACTGGACCAATTCTGAGTAAAGGCAGAGGTAGACCACAAAGACAGAACCTTCTTAATGACAGAGCACTAATAGTCTGCTCTAAAACACTGTTCCACATTCAATCCAAAATTAGCCCAATCAAATAAGTAAAAAAACACACACACACACACACAAAAGCCTCAAACTTGGTTTCTTATTTCTCAATTAACATCCTAGTCTCAAATGTCCCAGCACAAAATTTGATTCTTGATGTGTATTCCACATATTTTTCATAATTATTTGTTGTTTGGCAAAGTAGTATTAAATATTTACAAAGAAATAACTGTTTTAACTGAATTGGATTTTTTGGGGGGCGGTGTGTGTGTGTGTGTGTGGGGTGAGGTGGGGTGTCTCTTAAACAGTGGTAATGTACTCCATCATTTGAGTTTTACGATGGTTTCAAATGAATTAAACCATAATTAAGGACAGAAGAGGGAGAGCAGAGCTAATGAGAGAGCGATGCCAGCTTTGGCTG
The DNA here is from genome assembly GCF_902362185.1 of Chanos chanos. Classification (NCBI taxonomy): domain Eukaryota; kingdom Metazoa; phylum Chordata; class Actinopteri; order Gonorynchiformes; family Chanidae; genus Chanos; species Chanos chanos. The sequence goes on from NC_044496.1 coordinate 36,787,135, forward strand.
AAACCCTCAGCCGATCCTCCCTTTGTTATGTTTGGTTCCGACTCCAGCAGAGACGCCCCTGGAAAGGTTCATGCTCTGAGGAGGAGAAGAGGAAATGAGAGGGGGTCTGGAAAAAAGTGAACAAGAAGTAAATAATTCCAACAATGAGGACCGACAGAGTCATCGCTCCCCCTCCTTGGAGAGCAGGAGAAACAAATGGTCTAATTCAGTGTGGCCCACCTCTTTGACTGAGGTTTGGATCATCTGGAAAAGTACTGGGGGGGGGGTTATAAGACGGAGGTGTGGTCCTCTGACACAGAGTCCAGTCAGCGATCCCACTGGGAGGCTGTGAATAGATTTGTCCATCTAGATTCTCTCTCTGAATATGACTAGGCTAACAAGGCTCACACACACACTACATTCTATTAATGGCAGACACCAACATCCAGCAAGATGGGAGAACAGACTTTGCACCTGTCCAAATTTTGACGAAAATTTTTGGGACACAGACACACAAACCACAGTGCTACCAGTTCCATTTCTACCCACACACTCATTCGACGACCTACATACACGCTGCAACACACTACTCCAAATCTCAAGAGAAACACGAGAGAGACAGTAACACAGAACACACCCAAAGATCTTTTTGGAAAGACACAAAAGAGTGAGAGAGGCTTTCACTGTAAACTCCTCGTGAGGCCTGCCCACTTTGGGTCAGGTCTATTCAGCCAGAGGGACATCCTGAGGACAGGAGATTCAACCCGGGGCAACCTCCTCCACTTGTGTGCTGGCCCCTGCTTGAAAGAGCCGTACTAATTCTGAGGTCTGCCATCGGGTCACTATCGCACAAAGCTGGCAAAGCAGGCAGCCAACAGCGCTGAACTGGTCCTCCCCTTCCACAGAAAACACACGCTAAGGGCTTCCCGCAACAATGTAATACCGTAGAGTGTGTGTTTCAGTCCTCATGAGCCCCTACACACACACACACACACACACACCGGCAGGCACATTAATGCACATTAGAACAATCACACTCTCCATTGACTCCATATACCCCCCTGCTGCTCCCCAGTCCTTCCACTAAACATTTCCTGGGGAATCCCACCCTGGAATGTTGTTTTTGGTGATGGAACAACGGCAACAGTGGAGAAGAAAAAAAAATCATTTTCTAATGGATCAGCCGAGACTAAAAACACACGCTAGCTCATGTGCACAACAGCTTGTCATCAACCGGCTGAGGAGTCTTCGATGATTTTAGGAATACAAGGAAATAAGAGCCACCAAAAATGGACAATCTGGAACTGAACAAGTCACCAGTACAAATCAGTGGAACTATAGCATTGTGCTAGTTTAAAGCCTGTGACTATGACACTACTCCTCTACTTTAGTACATTTCACCTCCTCATAACACAGAACATCAAAAACACAAAGGAAAAAATCCTTTGGCAGCGTAGGAGTGAATAACTTTTTTTATGGTTGTGAACTCAGCTGAAATACGACAGTGTTAAATGTTCGATGGGAGGGAGATGCTAATTACAGTGTAATACATAGACTGCTGCTAATAGTTAGCGAAAAGAAAATAAACTTGAGGTCTTGAGGTTTTCAAAAGTTATTCATTTAATGAATTACCACAGTTGCTAGCAGGAGCAAAATTAAAATGCTGTCTCAAATGGATACACAGAGCTCTGTTGCAATGTTTAATTCCTACCTTGACATTAAATTGTCTTAATTTGTGACAATATTTACTATAAGAAAATAAAATATAACAAACAGTACATATCTCACATCTGGACTGCATTACTGCATTACTTTTGCATTTGGTCTCTCTAAATTATGCTTCAGAGGAACAGTGAATTGAAGCTGTTTTGGATGTCTACGGTTGTCTGACACCTTCTTCTCAATCCAGTCTCTGACTGCAAAGACACCAAAGACATCTCTGACAACCAGTTTAAGTGCTTGGGGTGACAATGTATGGCTTTCCAGAAAGACATATTACAACCAAATGTTTGGTAAAAAACTACTGTTCTTTGCGATCTGTGTATGAACAACACTAGTTTTTCATTCAACACAGGCCTCTCCAACAAGAAAAATGTCTGTTTCGAAAATTCTGTTGCTGGATGACCTTGCCACATTTAGTCATTTAAATTGTAGAGGACAACACTGTATGAATGGGACTTGCTATAACCCAGACCTTAATGGTCCACTATAACCCTAAATCATTTGGATAATGGCCCTTTTAATGCCTGGCGTGTAATCATGCTATAGTACGTGTACAAAACAATTAAAGAGCTAAATTTTAATTAGGCCTACTACAGCAATACGAGGACTTACAATTGGAGGAAATCAAAATAAGAGGTAAACTGATATCACTTATAATAATTACCTTCTCATATTGCTTTATGCACGATTTTAATTAAACTGCAGACCTAACTGAAAACAACACTTTTTTTTTTTTTTTTTTTACCGTGCTAGTAAAAAAAAAAAGAGAATGAAGAAAGCCCTGGCGGAAACAGAAACTCACAAAACAAACTAGAGACAAGCTCTCTGTACTTCACAGATCACGTTGATACTACTTCAAAGAGTGCTCACATCCATGTCCAGTTTCTCTCCTATCAGAAGTCTGCCAAGGACATTCTACAGGAAAGACTAAAAACAACCGGCAACCATGTAAAAACATACAAACAGGAATGGACGCTTCTTGTTCCACCGGCTTTGTTCTGGGGCCAATCTCAGATATAATAGTAATATTATAATACATTCCCTTTCAACATCATTTCATTTCTTAGAGACATATTTGGTATATTAAAAAAAGGAACCGCCAAATAATTGGTGACATTTCATGCTCTAATAATCTCGTATAATCTGGATTATTTTGGACGGCATAGCTCATTATCACAATAGATACTGTGCTTGTGCCAATGACTTGACCTAACCCTAACCATCCCTTTCCACTACAGCATATTACATTCAGAAAGCTCTAGTCTCTCTAACTTGTCTTTATTACAATACTCCTCCTCCTGGGCCTAGATTAACCAAATTATTACAGAGCCTAGTATTCCATCAACAAGAGAATAACCACAGTAAAAAGAGATTTATATTTTTATCAGCTGATGTTGTATGACATGAAACAGATCCTGCTTCATTCTTTTTGTAATGGCAAACATGTATGCGCATATGTACTTGTCTTAACAGTTGTTTTTTTGGCAGTTTGACTGAATTAGGCTCATGCTGCCAGAGCTACTGGTTCAGCTTTGAAAAGCCACCCTACATCCAAGAGACAGCGTGGCCTCAGGCTGGGGACAGGTCCGTGTCTGCACAGCCTCAGACGGACCCTGGTCCTCTAGAGCGTTCGCTCACACCGGACCAGAATGCCTCGGTCCGACACCATCAGCATCTCTCATCTTACCGGTACAGTATCAGAAAACAATTCTGTTCCATGCTCCGCTCTCAGTCTTCCGTCACAGGAGCTATAGAATTTTATCAGTAGCTGTTGGCGAGTGAGACTAGCATTTACAGGACGCCTGAGGCTCTGGCTGTACTCTGAGCTAATTATAACCGTGCATATGGTAGAGTGGGTGGCAAACGCTGTCTCACAGGGAAAAGGGGAGGTCAACACTTCTTCATCTGGGCATGTATTGGAAAGAGATGTTGGTGGTACTGCTTTCATCTGCTGCTCGGACTTCAAAGCACCTACAACAACTAACAGCACAAACTGATAATAGGAGACACAGAGGAACACAGTGCATGATGTACTGGTTACCGGTTCCAAGGTTAAGTGGGGTAAGGGATGTGAGGAAAGCAGTATGTCCTTGCAGAATAAGTGTGTGTTTTATTCACTGAGTACTCTATATATAGGCCCGTTAATATCTAAAAAATATGACAAAAAAAAAAACAAAAAAAAAAAACATACAAAACGACTGTGTCTCAAGCCGAGCACAACTCAAATGAGACCCTGATGCTAAGACCTAGCATTTTAGAGTACATCTCATTCTGAGTCATACAAGGTCAAGATAAGAACAGAGGAGAGATGAAAGAGAGACCTATCCATGTTCAGAGTTGGCATTTACACAGATGGATCAGGGTTTCAATTACAGCCTCGCACAGCTTTCCCTCCTCATCTCCTAAACAAACACTAAAAGTTATTTTATGCCCTTCACACTATAACACACTCTATTTTTAGAAGCCCTCCCCCCTAAGAAGTCCCTAAAGATATTAGTTATCCAAACAGCAATGATTAAATGCTTAACCTGCTTTGATTCCAAATACACATACATATAAAATAGATGAACTGATAAAACTAGCTTGGACATGTGCAAGCAACATGTTTCTATTCCATCCTACCCATACTGTGGATCTTAGGCAGAGAGAAACACAGATTCAAACGGAACTTCATGGGATATTCGGTTCATCTCAAAAAACTGCCAGAAATCTCACCGCACAGCATTATGAAACATCCTTCTCTTCCTTTCACATAACGCTGCTGACTTCCTGTGCAACGCCCGCAAGTAAGACTATGATGTCCGCTCCTCGGTCAGAAAATTCTTACGCACTTCTAATCAATGCACTTCTTTCTGTTACATATAAGCTTCAGTCTAATAGGTACACAAAGACACAGGAATTCTACATAACATGTTATAATGTATACGCCTTTTTATAAGGCTGATCCGTCTTAGGCATCACTAATGTAACTCATAAGACAGTCTAACTATGGTGGAGTCTTTTAATAACCTTTTGTTTATAGATGCTCTATGACAGCTCAATGAATCCTGTGTAAACACATCATTAGCGCACATGTTCAGTATACGTTAAATTTACTGGATGAAACACTCTGACCAGAACCGTTCAGTGTCAACAATTACTAGAGAATATACTAATTCTGAGAACTAACCTAGAATCTGTGGCATGTCTCCTAACCCCTCGGGAAATCGACGCCGAGTGTTGTTTTGAGGGTGGCTCGAGGAAGATGAAATAGGTTATGCTCATCTCGGATTTCACTCAAACTTCATTGATTAGGCAGACTTATCTAACTAAGTACTACTCATGTGAGCTTAGTTCACATACTGACTTAAGCCAACCCTTGAGAAAACAAGCGTGTTCCTTAGAGTGTCTGACTTTTAGCCAGGTTTGATCTAGACAACCTTTCTATTCAAAAATGTTTCAGACTTTCCAGATGAACCATAGCAACATTCTGTAATAACATTCGTACGTTTCCATGCGTGAGAACCAGTTTTAGGGGTGTGGCTCTACCCTGGCGCGCCGCTATCGAAAACACCGGTCAAGTCGAGTACATTACTGTTACTGGAACTTTGCTCCTGCTTCGTAGACAGCGTGATACAATTACAAACCTATAATTCGCCGTGGCAACGTACTGCAATCAAACGTACCCTACAATCGCCAACGACGTGTACATGGACATGACATGACACGACACAAGACCTACGCGACTGGTCCTCAAAGTCTTTCTATTAATGTACGGTTCAGTCAAGAGAGATTGAGAAGTGCCCACCCGAACGGTACATCATACATCATTCGCTGTCATTGCCGTGATGGAGATAAAAACAAAGAAACAAACAAAAATCCAACAAACATTACTAAAATAAATGTCGTGAGTTCGCAGCACGTGTGAAGCTTAAGGCATGTTCATGCCCCCATTTCAGAATCAGCGAAATTGTTAAATTGTCTCTTGACAAGTTAATAAATATTTTCTTTAATCCAAGGTTGCTGTCTGACAAGATATTAAGTAGTGCCATTATCTTATTGCAGTCATTATGCTCTGAAAAACACCAAACGATTTCTCTCACTCAGCTGCACAGATACAAGTTTCAGAGCATATAGGTACAAAACCGGAGAACATCGGTGTTGAAAATACGATTAAAATATGGCGGCGTCAAATTTCGCCCTTTAGCATTGACCCCTATCGACTGTGGAGTGGATACCATGCATTAAAGTCGGTCAAAACAACGCATCAATCAGTATTAATGGGCGGTATCATGCCGAAAGTCATGGTGTCACATCCAACGTTTAAGATGGGCTGGAAAGAGCGATACTGTTCTTCGACGTCGGTTGTAATCTGAAGGTAACACTCAGTTTTGTCCTACTATTTGGATCATATTTGAGGCAGGAATGACTTTAACAAGATGTTGTGGGAAGTAGCTCGATGTTTATCAATCCCTCGTGAATTAACCTAAAGAACCAATTTCAGCTTTCATTTGGCAGGGTCCATGGGAAAATAGATCACTAAGCACATCTTTTAGATAAACGCTGCATGCCATGTAGCGCGTGAAATGTCTTACATTTAGTCGACATTTAAAAATGTATAACTGGAGGCACTTCATATATTGGCAAACCGAGACCCGAGAATTCGGAAACATGCTGCACGAGACCAGACGCCCATTCATTCCCCATATTAACATGTCGAATGTTCCTAATTCCGGTCAATTCATTAAAGACCTCACGTCAGCATAATGATTTCGCAAGCATTACCAAGCAAAGGAGCAAAATACAACAGAAGGCATAAAAAATCCGGGAGAATAACCCGAAAGAAGACGTAAAATCCTACCTGAAATCCACTATCCTCATATACGAGAGATGACTTGATGTACAGGCAGTAAGCTGCGGTTCTGCCCCTACTCCCTGAAGCTCCGCCCTACTTATTATATGGCTCTCCTGCTGAACAAATACATGTGAAAAGAAATTAATCGTAGGTGTAGTATTTTTTCCCTTGTTACACGAGTTGGCATTTCCTTTTATGTTTAAACTGTTTAGTTGTTTGATGTGTTTGGTGTGTGTATGTGTGTGTGTGTGTTGCTGGGTTAAACTGAAATAGCTCATTGTGTCACTAACAAAATCAGATAAGCAGCTCTTCTGCACTGAGCCAGTCTGGTAGATTTGTTTCTTACAACATCCCCCATGTCACAGAAGACAAGCAAAGTAGCAAAGATGACTTCCAGGCATACAGCAGAGCCCGTAGATAAGTTTCTTTCTCTCTCTTCCCCATGACCTACAGCATTTTAGATTCTCGCTCAAGACCAGCACAAACACCTGATTCAACTGACGATCCATCCTCAGTTAGTTCACTTAAACATGTTGACGCCAGGTTAGTCTGAGAAAAAAAAGTCAGCCTGTTTGCCTGTCAGGACTGAAATTGAGAAACCCTGATAAAGCAAACTGTTTTCATTTAGCCTGCCATCAATTATTTCTCAAATTCCAAACGCTTTATTAAAAGTCCAGTTGCTTTAAACAAATTATTGTTTTTTGAGGAGGCACAGAAGAAAGAATCTATTACATTTAACAGAGCAATTATCTCTATGATTCATTTCTAAAACACTAAAAATGACTGAAAAAATCTCCCTGTGTTTTCCCCTGAACACCACTGGGTCTTTATGAAGCCCAGAAATTGTCAGGCCCTGACCAATTTCAGTAAATAGGCTTGAACTACAAAAGATTTGTCAGAGATGAGATGTGATCTTGGAACTGCTGTTTGAGACCACGTAGTTTAGCTGCACTTTTTTAAAAAAAAAAAAATCACGAAGCAGAATATTTGCTTTTGTAAATGAGAATGTTGTTCTATAAAACATTACCTGAGGGTATAGTTTAAAACAGAGGTGCCAGAAACACATTCAGTTTCTTCCCCCCCCCCTCGTTACCACACTACCGTTACCTGATATAGTTCTGTGTGGACGTAAAAAAAAAAAATAAATAAAAAAGGAGAGGTTGGAGGTTTGGAGGACATTACTATGGATGGCCACTACAGAAGCGTTCACCCACGGTTCTGAGAAGATCAAAAGCACACCCTGAAGCGGCGGGAAAGAGCCTGATGCTCACCATATCAAAAGACTGTCATCATCCGCTGTGGAGTTCAGGGGACATTTTAAACCACATTCAAACATCCTCATCTTAAAATGGTAGCCATCCAGCTGTCATTGTAAGCAGATTTCCATGCCATAAAGATCACTGCTCCTTACAGAACTGAATGATTAATTGCTTTAGAGAGAATGGAGAAATGTCTGACAACTCACTTTAAAAGTCTGAGTGAAGAATGAAGAGCTTTTGGAAGAGGTAAGTAACAGTATCAATAACAATTTACTTTGTAGTTGGAGATGGAAACCTAACCGCAGGTCCTCTCACAAGCATCAGTGGCTCAATAGGATTCATGTCAAATTTAGATGACTGAAATGCCTTTCTGTGTACAGGTTACCTTTGACACTGTTGAGGGAAACAGGTAAAGATTAATGAAAGAAATGACCCCAGCCTTAGTTTGTCTCATGAGTATTATTCACGTCTGATTGTTTCTCAATACAAAATTTAGCCGGAGAGTACTCCATTCCACAGTTGCAGAATCCTCTTGGAAGGCTGTCTCCGGAAGCAGTTTGATGCATGATACCTGTCACCGTATTTGTCACTTCCTGCAGTAGAGCCTGCCCGAGGTGCTGGTTAACTGTCCTGCAGGACTCAGCAATATCCATACAAAGATATAGCCTATAAAAAGAGACATATAAGTGGACAATCTTAAATGGACTAAAAGTGACAAGGCACCAACATGTTCAATGAAAGCGTTAAGAAAATATAGTCTAACTGAATGCAAAAAATATGAACCCTCAAAAACATACACACATTCAGTACAGTTTATCATTTCATGACAAGGCACCAGCATGTTGAATGACAGTATTGAGAAAAAAACTCCCATTATAACTGGACACAAAATATGTGACTTACCAAAGACGCACATATGTTTAGAACGGTTTATCATTTCATACAATAGGAACATAAATGAAGTAAAATATAGCCTCTAAAGCAATTCAACATTAGTGCGTTTATTTAATGCAGTGGTTCCTGCAATACACAATCTCTATCAGTTCAACGCTAACACACCTGATTCCACTAATCAAATAATCGTAAACACTTTGATTTGCTCTCGATCACTTGTGATAATGAGGGGCAAAAAAGGGAAGGGGGAGACACAATTTAACTTAAAATGCAAACAATGTTGTCCAGTAGCTCATGTCTCATCAACACCAATATGGAAGAAGATGCTGCCATCTAATGGCCTAACAGAAAACATCCATTTGAAAACCATGTCCATTTGAAGTCCTGCCCACTCGCTCATGTTTAATTAATAAGATGGCAGGCTTTTTATCTGATGGGGTGGGATGTTTCCTGTCTGAAATGAAGTAGTGGAACACTTCATGCACAGGGGAACTACAGGGTCACATTAAGAGGGAACCCAGAAACACAGGATCCTATTTACATAGCAACAGTTCATGGTTACAGAAAACAGATGTAGCTCATCTGATCAGAAAACACCTGGATTTGTGTAGAGAGAAAAAAAGAGAAAAAAATGTAGTGCCTTTTTCTTCCTGAGTAGTCATTTTAAAAACAGTCAAAGAGCCACTGGGTTACAGTAGATGTATAACAGTACAAGAGTGGATTAGTCCTTCTGTTTCCTTGGTATCTCTATTCAGTGGCTCTAAATGACACACCTACATGAGAATATTGACTCAGCTGTGCGCTCTTGTTAGTGGCCGTCTACACGGCAGTCATTAACAATGCTCCTCTCTTTCCTCGTGGCTCATAAAATACAAAACCATTAAAACAAGATCATAAAACCGTTTCACCTTGCAGCTAAACAAAAGGCTATGCAGATAGTTTTAGAAGACAAATAAGGTTTTCTCAGAAAACCCTAGAAGAGAGGTGTATACCCTCTACCATTGATGTCATTTGCATATCATCTGCGCAGCTGTCTAATGATGTGGTTGCTGTGGGCAACTGAACTGCTCCACTTGAACTTTGACTGGAAGGCTGCCACACTTTGGGTGAAGAATGTCTAGGGGGTGATGTCACAGAGTATACCATAACGCAGGTTTTAAAAGAGCCGGGGCTGCTGTAGAAGTGGGACAGCCAAGAGACAGAACATTCTGAAGTTGTCATAGAAGGAACAGTTAGTCTGTGAGACAAGAGGGTTTCATTGATACTGACTGGTAACTGAATGTTTTATTGGCTCTTATGAATGTTTCCATCACTTCCTGTACGATACCTCTCTCCTCTGCTTTCATTTATTTACCTTAGACACACTTACAGCTTTGACATGAAATTATCTGTAATCTTTAATGTGTTTTTAATTTTCCATAGTCCATCTGTCTAGAAAGAGTTCAGCCAGACCAGTGGCTTAAATATTAAATATTGTTTAAATTGGCTAATTTTTCACAGGGCATTTCTGGGACATATCTGTGTATTGTTGCTTGCTTTACTTTAGTTCATTTATAGAAGATTACATATTTGAGACAAAGTTTATTCCACAGTATGACCACAAGGGAGAGTGCTTGTGATGTAATAATCTGTCTGAAACCACGTTCACTCACTGAGCAGGTGATCTCTGTAAGTTCAGCCGTCACGAAGCAAATCAAAAGATTTCTCCCCAATGGCAAAAATACTAATCAAACAGCCTAAACTAAAAACTGTGTCTTTCTTCCTTCTATTCGTTTTTCTTTTTTCTTTCTTTTCTTTTTTTTTTTTTAGCAGATTACATTCACCCTACATGCAGAATAAAGACAAACCACAAGCAATTCAATGAAACAATCTGAATCAACCTTTTCATCTTTTTCCACATCCTCCTCCTCATCCCCTTCAGTTTGTATATTCATGTCAGACTAAAGAAGGAATGCGAATGAACAAACATGAACACAATTCATAGCCCAATTCACAATTCTCTTTGCCTCTGAAAGACAAACATAAATTCAAAGAGCAGCCTGAATCAGACAAAATGTTCCTGTATCTGTGAGAGATGCAGTGGGTACAAAAGGCAATGACTAACTAAACAACATGACTAACTGCTGATAAGCACAACAATCCTGCCCACAATCATTTACATTTTATCTTTTTTTGTGGTCAGGTCACTTTGTGGTGGAAACAGACATGACCACATGAAAGCTTTGTGATATATGTATTGATGCAACGCAGTATAGGTACTAATATGATGCAGTTGGATTATTCTACAAACACACCCAAACTGCATTTCCTCTTAAACTGACGCAGAAGTGAACAAACGGTAAGAGTCATATAACTATCTTGTGCTACAACAAGAAAGGAAAATCGAACATGAAAAGCAAACAAACATGATCTCCATTTGCCAAATGCATTTGTTGCACTTAAAGCAATTAACTTATCTAACTAATTTTGCTTTCCCTTGCTTTGGGTTCAGGTTAAGATGTGTTGGCTTGCATGTCTCTATGGGAACAGGTAGTCAAAGGGAGTAGCCTATCAGAGCACCCAAGGGTGTGTGTAAGAGGCCCATGACTCCACCCACACTGCCATACATATAAATAGTGAGCAGCCTGTAATGCAGAGTACACAAAAGCTAGTCTGAGAGGAGAGAGCCTGAGCCTGCTGGATAGAGAGCCTCAGCTAATCACCTGAAAGACCCTGACTGATGAAGAGCACTGATCTACCATCATCACTGTCTAAAAAGACACACTGCTAGACAAACTGTTAAAACACACAAGGTAAGCACCAAACTCACACTTGTCCTCTTTCTCAAGTTAAATGATAAAAACCTGTCCACTTGTTTTTTTTTTTTTTTTAATAAAATACATTTTTTAAATTTTAAGTTTTATGTACTCAGGATTACCACATGAGTTAAGTGACTGACTGAATGCCTATTTGTGTTAACTATTGAATGCTTCCACTTTTACAGTTTCAAAGTTTTATAAAACCCTGAGATCTCATGTGGGTTGTGGAGAAGATCCGTGTGTCAGTGGAGAGAACCAACCTGCCACTCCCTGTAACGGAATACAACTTCAAAATTGGAGACATCATGTTTGGAGACAAAATTTCTGCCGACAAACCCAAAAAAGTCCTCATGTGTCCTAACATCATCACTCCGGACACCATCCCGGAGTTCTGCATCCCTCCCAAGATCCCGTCCCCACAGGAGGGTAAGGGTATGGATCAGGGAAAGGCTAACAGTGCTCTAAGGGTTTCTCCCTGTGAAAAGGGGAGTCCGAAGAGGGAGTACCCAACACGGGAGCTGATTACCAAACACATCATCCAGGTGGAGAGCGTGGATGATGGGCCTCATGAGAATATTTGCAGTGATGAGGAGACCACCAATGCAGATCCTCAAAGCCAGGCAGCCCTCTCCCTGCCTCACCTGGCCAAAGCCCAGACCTGCTACGGCTTCTGCACGCTACTGGAAAGTCCCCACACAAGGAGAAAGGAATCCCTCTTCCACAATGACCCTAGCACATGTGGGATTCCCCTGGTTCTTCCCCGGAGCAGATCTAGCACCTGCTCTAAAGTAACTCCCTCCATCTCCTCCCAAACCTCTCCTTCATGCTCCTCTTTCAGTTTGAACAGTCTAACCTCCAGACTTTCTCCTCGAGGGTTCGCCCTGCACAGACAGGGCACTTTGGACAGTGACACCACCTCCTCAGCTGAGTCTTCCCCCTTCAGCTCTCCTCTGCTGGCCAGATCGCTCCCCAAGACCTCCCTATTCAAAGCACTGAGCCACGAGAGATTGCTATACCGCAACCTGAAAAAAGCAACTGTGTCCAGGAACAATTCTCTATCAACAGATGAAGGCAGTTCAACTGACAACAGCCCCAATGTGATGAGGAGGGCATCAGAGGGTCTTATAGAGCCTCTTTCATGTAGCTTTGGACTGGCACCACCGGCTGTCTTCCCTATGGACTTGGTTCTGCACAGGGAGAGAGTAATGAAGGAGAGTCTGGTACCAGTGGGCCGGGACGGAACCCTGCGACTCTCTGCGGAATACTGCTCCGAGAACCAGAGGCTCCGTGTGCGTCTGATCAGCGCAGAGGGGCTCTATTCACTCTCTGTTGACCCCAAGAGCATCAACTGCAGTGTGAGCCTCTCTCTGCTGCCTGGAAAGGTCCAGAAACAACGTAGCACGGTTATCCGGAAGAGCAGAAATCCCATTTTCAACGAGGACTTTTTCTTTGATGCCATTTCTGAGGAAGAACTTAGCCAGTGCTCAATGCGCTTCAAAGTGGTCAACAAAATGTCCACCATGAAGAGAGATTATATTTTAGGAGACTGTGATGTTCCTCTTGCCAGTCTTGTCAACTTATAATTTTGAACCTTGTTTGTGTCCACTGTTTTGTGTCCACTGTATGTATATTTGATGTACATATGAATGGTTATTTATTTGCTATTTTATATTGTAAAAAGATTTGTATTAAAAGTCATAAAAACTATATCTGTTTTCTCGTCTTTTGTTCCAAAACAGGAAAAGATAAAAGCCTCAGTTGGTGTTTTCATGTCATAATTTATTCACTGTTCGGACATTCACACTATAAATAGACACACAACCATCTTAAGAGGATCTTGTTCAATCACAGGCTTCCGCTCCAGTCTTCGAATAAAATGTCCTTGGAAAACAACATTTCCCTGTCTGATAAGTGAATATATCCATACAAAAGGATTGAAGAGAGAGAGCGTGTACAATACTCAAAGGTTATTTCAATCTGGCAACAAACTAACACAGGGCACTTATGAGGAAACAGATAAATATATAAAAGGTATCTTTATCATATCTTTTTCTTTGCAAACATTTATATAAATCTATTGAGGCGTGTGTGTGTGTGTGTGTGTGTGTGAATCTTTGCCTACCTCTGCCTTCTACTGAAGCTGTCTGTTCACATGACTCTGGTGAGCTGTAGCTAACCTTTTCCAGGGGAGCGTGGGTAAGAAGGAATCTGTGTGGGCATATTCACCGGAGATCTTTTACCTTTTGTTTTATTGTTTCACCTTTCGATGCAGGTGAAATAACACACACTTACGTGTATGGGAACTTTCCCTTACCAACTGACTTGTTCATCTCTTGACTATGCTCTCTCCATTGAATTTCAACCATACGATTTTATCATGATCACATAGAATTTTTAAAATTAATTGAACCAAACTTTTCTAACTGCAACAGAATTGAAATTATGAGTCTAATGATAATGGATTACTGTCTTCTGATCCATGGTGTGTGTCAGCAATACAAAATGTTACCAACCTTCCAGCAAACATCTCACTCAACCTGGGCTTCTTGTAAAATCTATACGAGCTGTTTTCTTTTCTGTTTGTTTGTTGGTCCATACTGTCTCTCACTGAATAACCGTCATCTGAGATGTTAAGCTGACCGCTGTGTGAACTGTCTGCGTTTGGAGCACCTGAATCATAAACATATCTTTCTGATTCCAGATAGACTCACCTTCTCTTATTACTCCCCTCTAAGCCCATGGCTTCCTCCTGACCTTTGCAGGGATTAAAAATAACCATGGTAACCTGAAACCTAGGTGGTCAATTCTCATCAAATCAGGTGGCTGGTTCTCAAACAAGCCTGCTGACCACTCCTGTGGGTGGAAGTTTAGCAGGCAGCCAAGCGTTTTAAACAGGGATTTCATGGATGTGGGCTACATTTAGGATGCTTCCATCCTTACTTCCCATAATTACTCATTTGTTTTTTTCCAGAATGAGTTCTGCTGCATGATCCATGTTATGTCCATATGCATGTTGCGTGATCCTACAATTTTTGCGTTAGCAAGAGCATTTTTGTTACTTTTGCTTTAACAAAACATCTTTTGATCACATGTTATTTACACTGTGTTTTCCATTATTGCTCCAACTGTTGTATCTGATCAGTTACAAAGACATAATGTACTATCAGCATAATTTACTAATTTACTATGAGAATATAGTTATCAGTATATTTTATATTGTTACTCAATATCAGTATAGGTTGCAACATTTAAAAGGTGTATTAATGTTCCAGTAGTATTTGTAACTACCGAATGCTTAGGCTACTGATACTATCTGATTTGATCATTCAAACATATGACAGGATCTTGAATCTCAAATGTTCTTCACCTTCATGTTTTCACCAGAGCAAATAATCACTTATTACATTAAAAACAGACACTAACCATGACTGAGTCTGGATCTGAAGATCTCAAAAGACTACTTATCAGAGTTGGATATCAGTTATCATGCTCTGAACAGGACAAAGTGTGAGTGCTGAACGTACGCTGCGCCGGGATACACACCTGCTGTTGCTTGATTTGATTCATTTGGCTATCATTGGGTATAAAATCAAAGTTCTATGTGTAATCAACTGTTCCTGTCACAAGGAACAGCTCTGATGGGCTGCCATGGCCATGATGCTAATTTTTATTTGACTCAAAATGACAAGTTAATAAAACGAGTTTGCTGCCACAGTGGACATCCATTATTTTAAGTTCTGGTAGATTGTCCAATCCTGTTCCTCACAGGGAGATGGAAATAGAGAGAGAAAGAAAACAGCCATTCATCTTATGAGGCCTGAAGCACAGCCACGCTAAAGTTTGCACTTTCAGATATGACCGACAGCTGCTTCTTCTGCACATTCAGCAAAAGAGCTTTCCTCTTAAGTACTATAAAAAACGCTCCTTCTTCATTTCATTTCATTTTCATTTTCATTTGAAAAAAAGTTTTCATTTCATTTCGTTTTGGCTCTCTGCCAACCTTATGTTGATTTTGGATCAACATTAATCAAGCTCTTGATTTACCGCGGTTGACTTTGTTACTTTCAAAATCCAGTCTGGCGAATGTGTGGTATCCATTTACGAGAATCCGTGTGGTTTTCTTTCATTTTATGAAATTTAAATACTGATCATCATCTACTCTCATCAGTTACTTCACAAACAACCTCAAGAAAGTATGTGCCGCAGTAGAAAGGTTAGGTAGCCCTTTGCAGTAAGAGATTAAGAATTCTTCCCTTACGAAAACGTGCTGCTGGTTCATTCACAGAGGTTTACTTTCACTTCTTTACTGTTCATTTTTCACAGCATTGAACTGTCACATTAAGAAGGCCAACAATCCTGCAGTTTCTTTCTCTTTGAATGTGAAGGATCTACAGTCTAATCATATAGAGTAAATGTTTACTTCATTGCAGGCCTCAGGTGCGCATTGAAGGGGCTAACAGAAAGACATCCCTGTTCAGATCTGTTGCTACAAAGCATCCACTACTGCTCACTACCTGCTTGCGATACCTGTAGTTAAAGATTAACGTCAGTGTACTCTGGTCTCTCGTGAGACCTGCCTGAATATTGCCATAGAGAAGAGGCAAACAGCTGCGGCCGCACTGACAAATTCACAGCAGCATTTTCAGTAGCGTTTACAGGACATGTTGAACGTGTTACAGTAAAGTAGGATGAGCAGTTAGAATTATGCCTCAGGCCTAATATTGAAGTTCATGATGGTGTGACAGTGTAAATACAGACCATTGTGTATCAAACTCCCTGGTGCTCGCTTCGTGCCTCTGGTAACTGTGATGTGCATTGTTGATGTGGATTCGGCAATACCCGTGAAAAAAGGAGGGGATTACCCGCTCTGCTATTGTTTAAAATGACGCATGTAGTGGAGATTCAGACTGAATTGCTAATGTAGGCAATTCCCTCTTTGTTGTTTCACACCATGGACGTGAACAGCGTTTTTTTGTTTTTTTTTCAAATTGCCCTAGGATGTCGTTAGCAGTATCTGTATGGAAACAGATATGTTGCACATCTTTGTATTCAGTGTTGATTCAGCTGTGACATGTTCTGTTACAAATGGAGGATTTACAGGTGATTCCCTCCCCTGGCTGTGGGCTGATTACATTGTAATTGATTGCCACTGTGTGTCTTTCCTTCCAGTCACCCCCTCCTGTCCATTTGGGTAGTCAATAGAAGGATTTTCCTCAGACAGAGCTCATCTTAAGCTCTTTGTATCCAGCTGAGTGATGTCACCAGGACGGGGGTATTTTTTTTTAAAGCACAAAAGCACAAATATTAATGATTTCAGAGAAAATGTTCTGTAAAATGAAAGCCCCCTCTGAGTCGCTAATGTGAATGGTCTGTTTTTCGCTAACTTTCTGGAGTGTTACGGAAGATGCTGGACTTTTTTTTTATGCATGTGCTCTGGGGAGCTGTCAGATTTGGTCTGAGAGAGATTGAAAAGGCCTTCTTGTGTGTCCAGTGATTGAGCCGTTGCTTAGTTACACAGGTGCTCTTCTGCACTCTTGGCACAAAGCAGAGCTGAATATTGCATTCTAATTATCCAATCAAAAGCCATACATAATGTGTAGATGGAGAACTATTGGACTATTCCTTATGAGACAATCTTGAATTTAATGTTTATGGAAATAATAACAGAAAAAAAAAACTTTAAGCCTCATAAGATCCTCTTGTTATAGGCGTTAATGTCTCTGTAAATGAATGGGGTTTTTCATAAATCTCAATAAGGGGATTTTTGTTTGAAACATCTGACAATATCCTGCTTGCTTACCCTCTTCTGTCAACCATAAGCAATAATCTGGTTTCATCATCTAGCTCTCAATGTTTATGCTGAGAATTTGGCACGTGGTATATCATGAGACAGAGCATGAGGAAAGAACCGTTGGGGAAGTCAAAGCACTTATAAGAACCTGTATGACTGTGTGTTTTGGCACACAGAAGAAAAGCTCATTTACCTTAAGCAATATGATTTAGGATAAATTCATTACTTTCAAAGATTGTCTGAGAAGCAAACAGAAATGTCCATATACATCGGGTGATGACAGACAGTTCTTTGTGTTACTAGACAAAGTAAAGTTAGTGACACTTGGTTTCTTAACTCTGCTGAGACACTTGAGGCTGGTGGAGGGTCTAAACAAACTTTGCTCCTAGGTGATGGCTTTCTCAGGTGGAATTCTCCGTCTGGTCAGCCGGTGTATAGTGATTGGTCCCTGAGCCTCCATCTGGACAGCATATGAACAGTTCATTAACCCTGAGTCTCACTACCTGGTATTTAAAAGCTATTGTTTAGAGACAGTTTGCTTGGAAACCAACCTAATTTTCTAGGATCTTTCATGAAGCTACACAGTTATTAGAATTCAAGCCTAAATATCTGTTTCTTGATTACTTCCAGAAGAACCACACTCTCCCACTCCTGCACAGGCTTGCGCCACCCCCCCCCCCAACAAACTGGATTCCACTCATCACTGAAATAATATAAAACTTTTTAATTAGTCGAATTAATTAACTAATAAAATTACCCTGGGGGAATGGGATGATAAACATTAGGCTACACTGCCTTTGAGGGGTTTTTTGTTTTTCTTTGGCAATAAAGGCAAAGATATGTTCACATCAGGAAATTTTATCCTGATTTCTGAACTTCATGTAGAAGCTCTCTGCTGCACATATATCTAGCAAGCCATAAATATATATTGGTGTAATCACTGCTATGATAAGGGATGAGTTTCACCTCCTGAGATAAGCGGCTTTTAGGAAATTCCTGCATGCTGAGAAAGTAATGCTTAATGGAAATGAAAATTTGCACAAGAAATGTTTTGATTGATGTTACTGTAGAAACAGGAAAACGTTTATCTTATCAAACTTTGCAGGAAGAGATGATCTGTCTTGTGTTTGTTGACCAAAAAATGGAAGCAAAGATATCTCTCTGGGGACAGAAATATTGAACAGATATGAAAGATGTTCTTTCTATAGCCAAATATAGGTCCTGTATCCATGCCAAAGTTTCATAGCAACACCCTTGTTTGGCCCGTAGATAGAAACATTGTGTATAATCGATAAAAACATTGCTATCACACCTCATGGTACTCATTTACTTCCCAGAGATGGGACATAATCATAATTCTAATGAAAGTTACTTGTATTTACTCAGACTGTCAGTGTTGGGTTTCCTAATCATAAGAACGTTGATCCACATATAGGAGGCATTAATCAAACTACACTGTCAGGTATGCGTGAGAGAAATGTGTTTTGATATTCTGCATCACCAGAGCCTACTCTAGGATTTATTTACACACTTTAAAAGTCAACAGAGGCCATGGCAAACAAAAGGGGAAATATTAAAGATGTCAACATCTCCTTAACGGATATGACATCATTCACGACCTGCATCCGTGGACGCTGTAAATAAACAGACCAACTGCAGAGTGTGTGATCAGTGTGTCGGTGCCTTTGTTTGCTCACACTGGCTTCCGAATGACTAAAACGTGCACTTTCATTTTCAAATAATGGCATATTCTTTCAATCAGTTATTTAAATGGATGTTCTTTTCTTAGCCTTTTCCAATCTTGCTCCTTTTGGCCATACAGCTATGCTTGCCTCAGATCTCTCTGTGTTAACACACTTGATTCTGCTCATTGGCCAATTGTCAAGCTCTTGATTGGCTGATACAGGTGTGTTGGAGCAGGGAGGGGTCTAAACCATGCCAGAGCTGTGAGGCCTACAGGGGCAAGGTAGGAAAACGTCGAGCTGACCTGTTTAGAATGAAAATAACACAGAGAAAATTCCTCCTCTGTGTCATGTGATGCAGAGACCAAAACTGGATCAACTGGAGTTCTCTGGAATGCCGGAAAGTACCACTGCTTTCTGTAAGTGTCCCTCCCAGTTTCCTATCTTTGTTAAGCTTCAAATATGTGGTTCTTACAAAAACAAGAAGAAGAGGCATTTCTTCCTTATCACAGTTCACTGTCTCAGCAAAACATTGTCTGTGCCTTGGCAGAGGTTATGTTATTTGCATGTCATGAACCACAAATCATGAGCCTCAGGAACAGTATTTCAGACCTGAGGCAAATGTAAATGTGAAAGATGTTTTTTTGTTCTGTGTTGCTAGACATGTTATGTTCTACCTGCTTGCTAGCTTGCTTACTGTTTTCAGAGACTGTCACACAGCCAGGATAAATTTTTCCTTCACTTTCTCACATCAGATAAAGAGAAACGTAGTTGACAGAACACTCTGTCATCTACTTTTTAAACACAGACATTCCCAGAGTAATGAATTTGATTCATGAGGCCAACGACCGGGAACAGAACTTAGCTATAAGGTGTGCCTTTGTGAATCGGACTGTAGTAGCCATGGATACAACTTGAACACTTTTAAGAGCTGGAGACAGTTTTCTAAACAAAGCATTCAATCTCATCAGATATGTATTTAAACAAATGCTCTTACACACCAACTCCTTTGCCCTTTATTGGACAGTAAAATTTGAATTTCATTTTACTAAATGCATACGTAAAATCCAAGAGAGATGCATGACAGATGATCACAAAGAAAGAAAGAAAGAAAGAAAGAAAGAAAGAGAAATACTGTTACGGCTTAATAAATTACACTTGTAACAGGCCATTATTTCCATATAGTAGTATACAATATTCTGTTTGTAGATGTATATAAGATAGAACATGTATTATGTATCACGAAATCTGAACATTGTTTGGTTCGTTAGGTATGTGAGGAAGTTACAGTAAAGCCACTGCAGAGGAATTCACTGGCATAAGTGTGCCCGTAAATGAGAGGAGTTCCAGGCAGCCAAAGGGCGGAAATCAACAGATTCTGTTTGTGGGAATTTCATGTGAAAACCATTTGAGGACACTTTCTGATCCTGTGGCAGGGAACTGTAATACTGGACCAGCTCATAACCTGTTTTTCTGCATTATATCTCTTACTTCAGTATAAATCCATGTGAGGTCAGCAGTTATGGAGACATATGTGTGAGGATGCAGCACATTATGTGCAACCTGTAAAATATTCTGTCGAAACCACTTGACTTGACTTGACATAAAGGCTTTCCAAAAAGCTTTTCATTGTTTGTATTTTGATTTGTTAGCAGTTACGTAACCCACGGCTATGCTTGGCAGATTTAACACAAAAAAGCAATACAATGCAACTTCCTGTGGTGAATCTGACTTCTAAGCATTCATGGAGCTGAAAATGTTTGCCTCAGTTGTAATGGTTCCACTGCAATACAAATTAGCTTGTGTAAATTAGACAGCATGAAAGGACACACGAGTGTATTGAGAAAGCTAATGTATTTCATATCCATCTCCTGTTTCCCTTGTCAGACTGAAAATGTCTTCAGAATATGCTTGCTCTGTGCACTGTAACCACAGTATCGATGATCTGCTCATTTTGGAGGCCATTTTAATGCTCTCCTCAAAAGGCCTGATCATCCTCAACATTCTCTAAGCTTCCTGCATTACAGTTAAAAGCAATAGTCCATCTATTTAATTTCCTATGAATTTCACAGCCTGCCATCTGTGGAACAAGGCTCTAGTGTTTACAGTACATTTAGACTTAATTAAACCTGTCCAGTGCTGGCCATAGAATTAAACTCAATCATTGGAAGTAATGGGTGAGGTTGCGTCACAGCCGTGCGTCAGACCATGTGAAGGAGAATAGGTCCAGTCAAGCACAGTGCCTACTGGAGTCTGCAGCCCATCTGTGGATGGACACTTCCAACTGAGAACGCCTGCCTGCTTCTCCCATCTGCCCCCTGTCTCTGATAGAGCCAGTCAGGCACTCTCTCAGCAATAAAGAGTCTTAATGGTACTGATTAATTCTGGGAATGTTCAGTTCACCCAGTCTCCTCCTCTTTTCTAAAAATATACCTGGCTGTTAGGCGTGTCTTTATGCAGCATGTGCCTTGGTGAGATTGCATATGGTTGAGAGAATAATGCAAGTCCAAACATTGTCACACCACAAAACTGTCTGGGTAGAACTATTTGCCACGATTGAGCTACTTTCTAAACAATACCAATGTAGCTGTCTGCTTTCCAGTCAAAAAAGCCTTGTCCGAAACCACTGCTCTTTTATGTAATAACTGAGAAATATTAGCAATTGATATTGTACACTGTGTATCTATGCTGTCTATCACTCTGTATTGATAATTAATTGATGTCCCTGTTAGACCATGATAGAAATCCACAAACTGAAAGACGAATTTTATCAGTTTCCCTTACATCTCTTGTTTGTAGACCATTGATATATTCTGGATTTTGGTGATATGTTCAACTGTAAACAGATAAACAGTACTGTAAACAGTAAAGAACTCTCAACAAATAAACAGTACTGTAAACAGTAAACAATTGGCAAGTAATTTCAGATGTTTGAGGAGTCATGGAGTTCGTTAGCGATGCTGCGAGAATGCCTTCGTATTTGCTTTGGCTTGATCGCTTTTCGTTGTTATGATTGGCTAACTGGGCCCGAGTGTCTAATGTAATCAGTGTTAAAACAGTCGCATCCCTAAGTCTTGTGTTTGTTTTATCAGGAGGTCACAATGTTCTCTGACGTATTTATTATGTGGCTACAAACAGCATATGCATGCTTCTGCCTAATTGATGCCTACAGTCTTGCAAGATATTAATAGATAGAAAGTGTTGTCTGTGGAAAAAAAGGCTTTGGACTTAAAGGATGTCTGTTGTTTCTGAGAAACAGCTGATGTACACACTGAATTACTTCACGTCATTAACATAGATGATATTGTTTCTTTTCTTTTATCTTTCATGTAGACTCCTCTTCTTTTCATCTCTTGCATATCCATCCTGATATCTCCTGCAACTTCCCTGCATCTGAGCCTAATTCAGTCCAACTACTGTGAAAGTGACATAAAGGGAAAATGTCACATGTTGCTACTGCATTGGTATCACAATGGGAGTTGATACAGAAGTAAACCTTTTTGAAAACTTGGTAAGTTAGTAGTCGGTTGGTAAGTTTACTGAAGTTTGGAACTGAATAGCACAGCTGATCAAATCTGAGTATAGACCTTTCTAAGGTTTCTCAGTATCGACTGTGTTTATTGCTCTTATGCAGGAGAGAGACAGTCTGTCATACAAGTCAGTTTGATGGAACTCAGAGGACAAAATATAGAAAAGTCTTTAGAATAAGCTGATGTAATCACTGCACCTACAACACAAACATTCATGCAAAGTTTGCTCTCTATCATTCAAACTTGTATAGATTTTAGTAAACATAAATAACCGTGGACAAGCGAAAAAGTATTTTCAAATTTTACTGAAATCATTTGTTTTTAATAAACAATGAGTGATTTAGAAGTTCAGTTAACATGAACTAGACCCTTCCCCAGTGACAGAGAGGGAGAAGTCGTGCTGGGTCTGAGAGAAACGTGGTCAGTAAGGCATTAATGTTGTTATGTAGGGTGCTAGAGGCATGTACAAACTGCACGTACAGGACATGTGTGAGTGCTCCTACACCTGCTCTGCTCTTATATAGTCACTGTAATCACCTGAGGAAATGTATGGAGCTGATTCCAACCGTGACCTCCTGTGTACATAACAACCATGATACAAGGTATGGCATTGTTGTATTTCTGTCAATCCCATGGCTCCTGCCTTTAAACAGGCTAATCGTTTAGATATGCATAAACCTGTGTTTGAGCCAAAGGTCTTGTGAACTTATGTGAATTTGTCAAGCCTGAGTACAAATTCGGATTGTTTCTTTTCCACAAAAAAGAGCAAGGTTGTCCTACATGAACAAGATGCTTCAGTTGACAAGGAGGGGAAACAAAGAAAGGGAGAGTGAAAAGAAGACAGAAATCAAACAAAACCACGGGAAGAACCTGAGTAGTGACGCAATCAGTAATAGTAATAGAAATGCACTTTGCATGCCATTTTCCTTGTTTTAACCGCTGGATGTTCAAAATGACATTTGTAATTGCAGCGAAGCACAAAGGCCATAGAATAGTACGACCATAGAATACCATAGAATAGTACGACCATAGAATACCATAGACTAGTACGACCATAGAATACCATAGACTAGTACGACCAAAGAATACCATAGAATAGTACGACCAAAGAATACCATAGAATAGTACGACCATAGAATACCATAGAATAGTATGACCATAGAAAACCATAGAATAGTATGACCATAGAAGACCATAGAATAGTGCGACCATAGAAGACCATAGAATAGTACGACCAAAGAATACCATAGAATAGTATGACCATAGAAGACCATAGAATAGTATGACCATAGAAAACCATAGAATAGTATGACCATAGAAGACCATAGAATAGTACGACCATAGAAGACCATAGAATAGTACGACCATAGAAAACCATAGAATAGTATGACCATAGAATACCATAGAATAGTATGATCATAGAAGACCATAGAATAGTATGACCATAGAAGACCATAGAATAGTACGCACAACAATTCTGTTGGGAAACCAAGAGAAACACAGATCAGTCTGATTGTAAACTCTCACTGCCAAAGCCCTGAAGCTATTGTTCTGCATTCTAAAAGCCAGTGCGCGCTGTGTCAGCCTAAACTGGATCATGAAAAAAGTGCGCTGGTTACCAAATTTGGAAGAATGATATTGCCATAAACGTTGAATTATCAGGGTTTGTTTTTTTTTTTAGCAGGTTGATTGAATTAGTTACGGTGGTTCAGGCTGACCCCCTGTCCTTCCTCTGTTTGTCTTGGCTCTGTACTCATGCACTGCTGGACTGAAGGGCTGAATTGTAAGGGCTCTGTGAGTGTGTGTGTGTGTGTGTGTGTGTTCATTCACTAGAACAGGTGCTTGCAGATGGCCTGGTTAATTAAATCGGCAGGAAGTTATGCAATATTTTCTTATTAACCATTAAGAAGACAGCAAACAGTACTTGCATTTGACTGGGCTCTCTGACGTGTCTGACAGGTCACGTGACCTGGATGAGGTGACTGGGAAGGGTGAATAAAGGGTCATTGTGAAGGAGGCGAGAGGATAATTGGCATTTTAAAATATTACTCAGCGGGTACATTTGGATAGAGATCTTGACTACCAGAATGGTGATTTTGCACAAGTGAATCTACCTCATTTATTCTCTGCATGCCTCTACCTCATTGTTTTAGCCAAAGAGCCTGTTTGCTGGGACTATTACAGAAACATAACATGACTGACGAAACCTACAAGGTTACTAGTTGTCACAGTGTGAGAACGAGGCTGGATGCAGGTGCAGGTCAGTTGGTA
The DNA here is from genome assembly GCF_902362185.1 of Chanos chanos. Classification (NCBI taxonomy): domain Eukaryota; kingdom Metazoa; phylum Chordata; class Actinopteri; order Gonorynchiformes; family Chanidae; genus Chanos; species Chanos chanos. The sequence goes on from NC_044496.1 coordinate 36,811,895, forward strand.
CTTTATTTCCAAAAGGCATGATAAAAAGTAACAAAACTTAGAGAGGTGTCTTCAAAAGCAGGGGGGAAAAGGAAAACCAACGTGACGTGGGATTCAAACCTAAACAATGCAAGACAAAGAAACAGGGAAAAACCAAGGAGTGTAAATACACAGGTAAATGAGGAAAACTAACTGCAAGCAAGTGGAGGGAATGAACTTAACGGGGCTAAACCAACAGAACTCAAACAGGAATGAACCAAGGGAGAAACAGCGAGTAAATCAAAACACTGGATTGAACCGGTGGCGGGGGTGGTGGGGGGATTTTACTTTTTTAAAGTGTATTTTATTTTTTAGATTCAAGACAAGACATATTTTACATTTTTATGACATATTTTACATTTCCTGAAAGGAGTATCTGAAATCTGATGTTCGTTCTGCATCAGTGAAGAGCCATCCCAAGCCAGAGAGGCAGAAAGAACATTCCAGAAACATGACCTCTAAAAGCAAACCACCTTACTTTATTTGACATTATTAGATAGATGCTGCTATCACCTGAGACAGGGATGAGTGTTCAGTCCTCGATGGTACCAGGGGACGTTTGAAGAAAGTCATTAGACATTAGCATTATAACAGGGCCATTGTCCGTGTGTCCTAAAGGTTCCCCTTCTTCTCCATGGCAACGAGACACGGCATACAGGTGAAACCATGACGATCCGGCCTTTAATGTGCGAAGTGCTTTAATCTAGACTCCTACACTGTTAATATCAGTAACAATCTATTCAGTTCACATTTAGACCAGCCACCACCATTGCAGTTATCTTAAAGAGGACACAAGAGATAACATTTTATAGCAATCTGAGTTTAACAGTTTACTTCTTTCATTTATGTTACATTTCAATGCAATATTGCTTCATACAACTTAAATGTGATATAACTAGACTTTGCACATTAAACATTTGATGTTGCATTATTTATTGGTGTTTTAAATATGTATTCTGTATTGTTATATTTGGGATATTTTGCATCAATTTTTTCGTGTCTGTCAGGGCATAATCCAGACCACGCTGAACCACAGAACTGAGAATGAGCACTGAATGTTTTTAAATATGTATTTTGTGAGTATTTTTGGACAGATATCTGGACTATCAGAGCAGTCATTTTGCAAGAGGAACTGTGATGTTGTACCTCATAAACCTGTCTTTGGAGCCTACAGCATGCTGTGTGAGGTCATTCCCATAACAGCAGTTGTTTGCACTGCTCTGTTTGAACCACTTAGTATGGGGAGGTGCCGGGGGGAGGGGGGGGGGGGGGGGGGTTGCATTTAGGGGCAGTCCCTATTCATGAGACCTACTGTACTGTATTATCCAATAAATGACTATGTAAAAAATGTAATGTGACATCATTTAAAATTAATTTCTGACCAAGCTGCACTTCTGTTGTGATATATGAAAGATGAGGGAGGGTTCCATCACATTTGAGGTTTCAGGTTGGAACCAAATAACAGGCGTGACCTCAGATGGTTTAAACTAACTTAATTTAATTGACAGCAGCACAGAAAAAGACATGATAGACTGGTTCAGATTCATGTCCTGTCACATCAGGGAAAATCCCTGGAGATGGAAGAGTTGGACTAGGGTGGAAATGTAATCAGCAGAAAGAAATTCTACTGAAATTCTGATATGGGTGGAGTTATTTGCATAGAAGGATGGTTCCCAACTGTATTTTCGGTATTGGCATCATTACATTATTTTCTGTAGTTTTAAAATACTGGGTTTTATGCTCAATGGTAATCTGCCTTTAGTTCCACATACTGCGATATTTCTTGTGTAATCATGTTAAATGAAACGAGAAGTCATGGAACCAGTGTAAACTGGATGCTTAACCATTCGATTCGTCCTGGTTAGGGCACTGTTTCGACAGTGTGCCTGTTTTCCGTGATATATGAGAGGTAACTCTGATTTCGTTACTTGCTCGGCGGAGAAAAGCAGGCTCATAGCTTTGAGTTATGAGGTTACTTTCACCTTGACTGCCCTGTCACTGCTGAATAGAGACATCTGGGCTGAGAGCTCATGATATGTGATGCATCCTTGCCCAAGCATGTGCTCGCATGCTCACGTGAGTCTCACCTCCGTCCGGCCCCGCCCTCCTGCCACGGGGTGGGGGTGGTGGGGGGGCAGCCATGCGTAAGCCTGATGAAGTCAAACTATGTCAATGTCATGGCAGGACTGCATTATTTACTCTGAGCTTCATTCAAACATTTATTTTACTCTGAGCTCAATGGCTCCACTCAGTTTTACATAAGAGCACTTTGTTTCTGATTTGACCTCATGTCTGTATTGAATCTCATATCTAATTTAGGTTTATTTCTGATTTTACTTTATATCTGTTTTGTACATGCATTTGACCAGTGTGTTCTTTTTGAAAATTTTCCATTTTCAATTCCGTTTTTATTTGTTAGGTTTATAGGTTTATTTAGTGTTTATTAAATCAAAGAGCCGTGTTTTTGAATTTGTTATATTCAAATGAGAAGCATAGAGATGTTCAGGTGAAATTTTGAGTTGAGAAATAATCATCCGGGCATCACATGCTGACTGGTTGTTGAATGTAGGACGGAAAATTAATTTGTCCTTTTTGCTGCTACACAGGAAAATGGGATCAAGGGTTTTTTTCCCCTCACAAGGCCAAACAAAGCCAGTGCAACACATCATTTGCTTATGAGGTCAGCTGCTCCACATCACAGTGAGATGTCGACCAACGAGCCAGCACGTGGACAAAGCACAATGAAGACATCCTGGCCAGTTTCCAATAATAAAATATCATTCGGCAGAAGCCTGGGTAACTCTTCAGTAATTTCATGTTAATTCTTATAAAATATGAACACAAAGAATGATGCATTCATGCTGTTTTTTTTTTTTTAAAGAGATTTCCATTAAGACATCAGTGAGGATAATGGAAGCAGCTAGTTTCGTTACAGATAATAGATTATAATCTTTGAACATGGCCAAGTTACATTGTTAAACTAAGTCTGAAATTTTGTATTGTACTGGTCAGTACTTCAGCACCATTACCAACCAATGAGGTGACCAATGAAAAATCCCACCCTTAAAGACTGTGTGGCTATGTGCTCATACATGTTGTCACTGGCAAAGACACCTGAGGAGTCAAACATGACAGCAAAATGACGTTGAACATATTAATATAATCTAATCAAGCATGCATTAAACTAAAGTGCTACCTGGTGCTATCTCTGTCATTCCTCTTAACACGTACTTTCAGTTGATCTTTAGTTATTTGCTTTGTAATTTATGTATTCTGATTAGACTCATTAAAAGTAGTAGAGAGCCTTATGCTCTCAAACATTTTCAGTGGTATTTAGCTCCTGATAAAAGCAAGCTCTCAACTCTCCTAATGAGTCACACCTGCTCAAAAAGAGGAAGAACTTAGCTCTATTTAATTTTCTTTTTCATGTCCTTTTCATAAATAAACCTCAAATCCACAACAAAGAGCCTCAGAAGCATTACATGCAAAGGCAAGCTTTGTATTGAACGCAAAATAGAACTGCAGCAAATGGCCACAAAGCAATATGTACATCAAATAAAACTTCAAAACATCTTAGAGGATATGTGGACACTAAGAGAGAAATTTTAACCATATAAGGTTGACTGATAGGTGATCTGTTTGACATTTTGTGAACATTGAGGCTGATAAGATCTGAATTCTAATGAAACTGAGTCGATGAGTCATCCAGTCAGGAAAGCATGTTGCATACCACGTTTCCTCCACAACCTATAATGTTTACAGTGCATGAAATTAGCATTAAGTATGTAAAATAATGTGGGCTGCATATTTTCAGTAAGCAACAGCTACCCCTGCAGGGAAGAGATGTGGATTTCTAGGGGTAATAATGAAACACAATGCCTGGTGGTTGGGAACAGTGCAGAGGATTCATTCAAGGCATTTCTTTTTGTGCACTAATTGATAAGCTATATCTGGAAACAAAAATCCACTTCACACAAGCGCCAGTGTGTGTCACACCTCCTTACAGCGCTATCATTTTCCCCTGATAAGCTCTGATTGAGAAAGCTTTTAACCTCTCTCAAAATAGCAGCTTTACCTTGTTAGACGAGATAAAAGGGAGCTACGTAAGTACCAGGTGAATTAATGATGTACATAAACTCATGGTCAGAGAAAGAGCTCTCGCTGAAGTGGACTGAATGAGAAAAATCCCAGCAAGCAGCTCACGCCCCTACAACATGCACCTCCACTACAATAAAGGAACCAATACGTGAAATTTGAATGTTGTTATTTTCAGTCTTGGTATGTACTGATGTCTATATTCATTCCTCTAGCAGATGTTCTTACAAACAGGAGCTTGTGTAAAAGTGCATTCCTTAAGAAATGAGGCCAGACGGAGTCATTTAATCCCAATGGACAAGCGTTAGTGGCTGTTAGCTCTGATGAGTCCGTTTGAATTACATATTCAGAAAAGCGACATTAAATTATCTGTACGTTTTGATGTAAACTGAGTGGGGTGGATGAATATTGTTTCACTAATTTATAACCCTGTGTTCCCTTTAACAAATACATGAACATTTCCATGATCTCATGTCTGATGAAATATGAAGAATTATTTTATATATTTTACATAATTTTTTTCAAGAAGAACTCGAAGAACTTTCTTTTTAGTAAACAGAGGTCCATATGAGACCTTAACATAGGCCCAGCGATCTGTGGCAATGCAAACCCGCAGTCCATCAACACCATAGTGCATACTTTTCTTGTGACTTTGGAAATACTTTGTTTAAAGAAGAAAAAAAAAACACCAACCCCCCAACCGTACACCCCCCCCCCCCTTTGAAGGGAATGACTGTAAACGTGTTTGTTAAAAATAAACCTTTGAGGGCTCAACCTGCAGTTTATTCTAAATCAAGGTGTGTGTTTGTAATGAGGAGCTGAAAAGAGTCAGGGAGCAGAGCTAGAGCAAATGGAGAGCTTTAGAGTGCAGCTCTCACCAGTCACGCTGCCGACCAGACCAGACGCACACACAGCCTTACCGCTAATGGACTCCCTCACTCACACTTGGCCTAGTTCAATCAAACCAGCGCGGTGTCTACACTGACCAATAAATATTCAATGCCACTCTGTCGCAGTGAAGGCGGCACCAGGAGCCAACATGGTCTGTAGATGAGGTGATGTTTTTTGGACTTCTTAGGTAAGTAAATTTTGAAGTGAGCAAATGTTTCCCCACTCGGAGCATCCGCTTGAAAAGTGCTCTTTAACTGAGGAAAGATGTTGAAAGATGTTTTAGTGAACTACAGGTTACAGGCTTTTGCAGCTTAGCTGTCTTTTACTAAACTATATTAGAGTGATTTCCTCAGAATTTCACAAAAATCTCACAGACACCAATGCTTTGCCTTTACATGGCTGAGTGAAAATATATATTGCTATTCAGGCAAAGTGAACAGACTTAAGTGTAATATAAGGAAACGGTAAACTCATATAGCAAAGTCAAGCATTCATGTGTGTTGTGAGTGTTCAGGAAATGACAGATGAATGTTTTCAATAAGATTACCCTGGCTGACCTTTTGTTCTCTAATCACAACTTTAAATGCTTTTGACATGCATGATCTTAACACACATATGCAACTGACATGATATTGAAAATACTGGGCATGAATTTGACAATGAATGTTTTGTAATCCATTTTACCACCTTTGGGTACCTTGGCAGACGGAATGGCTGACACTGTACTTACAAATGCTAATCGTGTAATGTCAGTGGATGTAGTAACTTAAAAGAAAGGAGTAAACACAAAGAAGGATTGTTTTTACCGTGATCTTGCGTTCACTCAGTAGAGCTGTGATTTATAACCTGTTTCAGACAAGGTAATGTTTTTCTAGCAGAGTGCTCTTCGCTGAGCCTGATCATCATAATCCTGATGTTAAAAGCCATGGCTAACACTAAGCAGTGCAGTGATCCCTGAAAAAAGAAAAAAAAGACAAAGAAAAAAAGCTTTTATGGAGTTTGGATTTGATCCAAATGATGAGTCTCATGAAGAATGACTCAGTGTTTTTTTATCTCAGCATTTCCCTCATTCATATTAAGGTGTTTATTTGTGAATTTCTCTGGCCTTTTTAGTGTCATACATTAACAATGCAGACAACATGTGTGAAGGTTAGATGCATATTGCATTTGGCTGGCACTGTCTAATGGTGTCATAAAAGTCTTATCTTATTTTTCTTGCAGTATCTTCAGGCAGTGTGTCTACTAATGGACCACCTCTGTTATCTTAAAAGCTGAAAACATCACGTGACTAAATAGATTTACCCACACATCAGCATTACTTTTCAAACAGTGATGTCATCTAGTCATAGACCGAATAGACCAGCATGCTGCAGATGAGGTGTGATGGCAAGGATTACTGAAAAATGAACATAAAATGAAAATGCAGCAAAACATTTGCAAAACAAAAAAAAAAAAACCATAAATCATCGTTATCAGTCAGAGCTATATGTAAATATTTCCCGGTCGAATAGGTTTCATATTTCTGTGAGCTTAATCCAAATGATTTTAATTTAACACCACTCTTGAAATGTCAGGTTTATAGTTTGTCACCGAAATGGTTTAAAAAAAAAAAACAAAACAAAACAAACAAACAAACAAACAAAAAAACGGCAAACAAAGTTTACCTTGTCTACAAGGGGGAGAAAAAACCTTGCCAGTCTGTGCTATAATAAAGGGGTGTGTGACGCACAAAAGAAATCTGTGTGTGTTTTCATTCCACCCACACAGCACTGATCTGGGAACAAGAATGGGATGTGTGTGTAGGAGACAATGTTAATGAAATCAAGCACTAGTCAAAACATAAACCCACAAATTGGTGCCTATCATTTTCATCTAGAGTGTGTTTACATTCAGGGAAGGCATACAGAGGTGGAAAGCGCCTTTCTTTTAAAACAGCCTCTTGATTATTGCAGACAAAGAAATGAAAAACACAGTGATCTTTTGATGTAATTTTCTTCTCCTTTTAGAGGAAGATAAGAAAACATGTCTGGACTGAGCAGTAGCCCTGGATTCAGAAAATTAAATTGACAGGGGAATTCTTGACCCAGATTATGCAGCGTCTCTCTGTTTATTCTTGTTCCTTTGCTTGCAGACTCCAGACGGCCTGTTGAATTCCCACCGGGCCTCTGTGACCTGCTGCTATGGGTCAGCACCACTGATCCAATCAAGGTCTAAAGCTGGAAACACACTCCTGTTACCAGCCTAAAGCTTGGCTGGAAACACACTCCTGTTACCAGCCTAAAGCTTGGCTGGAAACACACTCCTGTTACCAGCCCAAGGCTTGGCTGGAAACACACTCCTGTTACCAGCCTAAAGCTTGGCTGGAAACACACTCCTGTTACCAGCCCAAGGCTTGGCTGGAAACACACTCCTGTTACCTTTTCCAATTTCCTGTCTGCCTGCCCAGTCTGTTTCTTTCGGAGGAAATAACAATGGATCAGGGAGAGAGAGAGTGAAAGAATATAAACAAAGAAATGCTCAGAACACAGAAGAAGAGTCGTTCTTTGTTGTACAAAATTTAGACAGGACATGAAATCAGGGTTTCAGTTCAAAGAAAATTCATCGCGAACCATTTAACTCAACAATAGAGTACATTTAATGAAGTGACAAGTGTATTGAAAATTCTTTGATGAAAAAAATAACAATAGTTTTTCATTGCTTGCCAACATAGGAGGAGTTGCAGGATTCTGTATATTACACCTATTTGGAGGTTACAGAGTGTGTCACAGTGTTGGAGACCGATTTGTTGGAACAAACCACATCTCCACTCTGAACCTCACTGCACTGCTGCTTCACTGTACTGTATATGAACTGTAACAGATTTTATAAGTGCATGATGAAATGTTTGTGAGCTGAGTTAACAATCAGCTTTCATTGTTATACAGTTATAAAGTTCCCATTGACACAAAAACATGCACAATTCATCCAGTGAACTAACAGTAGTACATTGCTGTAAGTTTACAAAACATACTCCCCTTAAAAATGTCTTTTGAATATGAAATAAGGCACCTGACTGACATGAAAAATGAGAAGATTAAAAACTCTAATTAAAATAACAGTGTTCTCAAAGTAGAATAAATCAATTCTCATTCAATATTTTTGATGTTTTTATTTGATCAGCTCAGTCCTAGTTATCCTAGTTATAACTAGATCTGAGACGTTATGTTCCATAGAGTCACAGTTCAGTGAGGATGAAAAATTTAGAGTTAATCAATGTTTACCTGTCGCTACATTTCTGTCGTCACAGCAACCTTACCACGTCTCTCTAATTTTACCAGTGTCGCCTGTGAAATGTGCAGGGAAAAAACACACAAAACATTTAGGGAAATTTGTGTGTGACACATTTAATTCTCATTTTGACAGCCTTTTTGTTGCAGGAGCTCTCTGTCGTTAATCCTCAACCGCCACCATAAGCTTTTCAGGGCCGTCTGCTTTGTAGAATTATCTTTGAAGTGATAAACTGTTAAATTCACCTTGTCTGGAGGTCCCCCTGAGTGCCACACCACCAAACACACAGCCCTGTGGAAAATAACCCAGGACAATTAGCAATGCAGAATATTCAGCCCTGTATGAACCTGCCTCGTGAGATGGTTGGATTCATGACACTTAGCCACAGAAGTGAAAAAAATACAGGATACAAAACATACAAATACAAAAGATGCATATGACATATATGAGCTTCACATGTCAATAGGAAAACTGGATAGTTTTCAGTGCCAGTCTTAATGAAGTATATGCTCTTTCATAACTGAATAATTTTTTTATGTCACTTTTCATAGTATGCAGTGACCCTCCTGACCTCTGTGTATAAGGAGAAAACAGCTGAAGCTATAAGTGAAGTATGTGGTCTTTAAATGTAGTTGTTTACACGCAGACTGGAGTGACAGACAGGACAAAGACAGGCAGTTCACACTTCACACAGTCACATGGACACACATGCTCCTGCATTTGCACGAGCCGGCTTGTGCCTGTGCACGTGCGCAGAATGTGTGTGTGTGTGTGTGTTTATATGTGCTCCTGTCAGATTGTGTATGTACCAGTCATGTGTATGTGTATCTGACTGTCATACTATTAAGGCCAGAGCTCATCTGTGACTGTATGGATGAGCAACGTGTGTGTGTGTGTGTGTGTGTGTGTGTGTGTGCGTGTGTGCATGTGTGTTTACATACATTCAGCTATGCATGTGAATGTGTCTCTGGTTGTCACAGTCAGAGATTACATGTCTGACCGGCTGCATGTGGACAAAGCCTCAGAGCTCCTAGCTCCTAAACAAGACGTGTCCTTCACAAGTTTCAGCAAAACACACTTTCATTGTCTTTTTGTGTGTGGGCATGTTTTTGTGTGTGTATGTATTTGTCTATAGTTGTGTGTACGTGCGCTTGTGTTTGCATTTCTGTTTGCATGTGTGTGTGTTTGTTTGTGTGTTGGTGTGTGTGTAACAGATGCCCGCAGAAACAACTCAGAAACACATGGCCTACGGCATCTCTCTAGCCCGTAGGAGGAAACTGGAGCATGTGCGGTAATTTTGGTTTAATTGCCACCTAAGCTGTCAAATCCTTCACTAATGAGGGGAAGCATGTTCTCTGTGTGTGAAAACAAAATCCCATGGTATTCTCTTCGTTTAGTTTACCAAACTCATCTCTGTATCACTAACAGTGCACAGCGTTTCCAATACTTGATCTGAGAACTTCATCTCAAATGCCATGTCTGACTCACACTCGACACAAATCAGCTATGAATTCCAGCCAACAGAGTCATTTGAAAAAAAGGTGCTATTGTAGCTGCCATGAGCAACCACATTCAATTAGGATTCTGTTTGTGCAGCAATGGGAGGTCAGACCTTCGGAAACAACACATCTATACTAATCAACAGATGAGCAACAGATTTTCTGGAACACTCTCGCTGGGAAAATTGGGACGGTTATGAAACCGGTATTATTAGTGGTGATGAGCATATGGCTTAAAATTGAGGGTCATAAAAACCCATGATGATAAAGCCAGCGCTGACAATGCACAGGTTCTAAAAAAGAAAGAAAAAAAAATGAAACCATCTCACAACAGGATTAAAATAAAGTATTTATAATTTAGCCAATTCACTTGTATAAATGACGTGTGTTACGGCAGATAATCACGCTATTGTCTGAGGTATGTGAGCCACAGCAGCTACGGCGCCTGAGGCCACCGGCGTGACGAAAACCCTGACCCGTCAAGGGTAAAACTGAATTACATTTTTATGGGGAAACCTCAAAAGCCTGTGAGGAAATGGACAGGTGTAAAATGAGCTGTAAGGTTACTGTTACTGAACAGGTGAGACAGGAGATGTGGGGCAGAAATGAGGTGATGAATTGTCGTTTGAAGAATAAATGAGAACAGTTGGAAATTACTACTCTGGATGTGAATGCTGGATAAGTTCAGAGAGACTGGAATCCATCACATCACACATCTATATGATTATAAGAGTACATTTTGCATGATGTTATGTCAGTTTTCATGTCATTTGAAGCATATTAGTACTTCATATGAATGTCCATGAATGCCAATGTTTTCATCCCAAAGATGGGGTTTTCATAATCAAAGCCCAAGAGCCTTTGCTTGTTAAACCGAATAGGGATGCGGCACTGACCAAATGGATCTCGGATCCGAGGGCTCTGAGCTAAGAAAACAAAACACTTTAACCATGGAAGAGGCATGAAAATGGATGACATATTCTTACATATATGGAGTCAGTATCCCCTATCAAATTAACAATACGGGTAACTGTGAAAGTGAACAATGCTGGAACCAACTCCCATTTAACAGCCATCTTTCCATCTTTTAATAATTTCATCAGTTCAGCATTTGTAATAAGTTCATGTAAACATAAATACATATCTGTTCCTTTTGTATTCTTTAAAAACAGCAACAGTTAGAGAGAACTCAACAGTTTTTCTCACAATGCTGGCGGGTTCGAATCTAAATGGTTTACACATTCTGGTTGCTGACTGGTCATACTTTCCATGTCCACGCTGTTTTCCTGTAAGACGCGTGGGGCCCCGGGTGTAATGGTCATTACTCGCCGACTCGGAAATGACCTTTTCTAAAAGGAGACACTATCAACCTGTGGAAGAATTTTTTTCTTTTCCTTTTTTTTTTAAAAGTCATTAGCACCCCCATTAGTTTAGAGTGTTACTGGAAAAAACCCAAATCTTACTGAGAATTAGAGAGCAGGAAAAGGGAAAGGAAAAGATAGAGATTGATAACAACAGGTGAATCTGACCAAAGTACACACATACATCCGTTAAGACTCACCAATGTGTGAAGCGTGCTTTCCTATCTGTTTCAACCATTATGTGTTTTACATGTGTGTATAAATGACAGAAACTAAGACCATGAAACAAACAAAAAAGAATGGAGGCAAAAGATATGAAAAAATAGATATCATCATTGTTAAAAAAAAAGGAAAGAACATTCTTGCCATGATTAATTTAATATATCCCTCATCAAAGTCTAAAACTAAACATGTGAGGAAATTATTATTCCTTCATTGTGAACATATTTTCATAAAAAAGTAGTGTCACATGTCCTGTGGTACAATGTGATCAGAGCAATGAATTAAAAAGTGCAGATAATTGCAAATGTGCCAGACACGTCGGTATCTCAAAGCATAGTTGAATTTCAAACAGAATATGCAAAATGTGATGACTAGAGGCTCAAGATTTCTCTCCGAGGAGTGAAACGTGGACATACTGAGGCAAAATTTGGCAAATGCTGCTCTCTGCTGGTCACTAATAGTACTGCATTGTACACGATAAACATAAGTGGTGATTTACGTTAACGGTAATCTCCAAATAAGTAAGTAAGTAAATAAATAAATAAACAAACAATGCAATACCAAAATAGGGCAATTATTTAAACACGTTATGAACAGTTAAGACTGCGGTCACAGTACAGAGCAGCTTATCACAGAAATGCATTATAAACTGCTGACCATATTCAACATAACCACATAATCACAAATATTCTGACAGATAAACTTTAGAGAGGAAACATACTTAATCATTACAAGATGACTGAATATAACGAGCTAATATCATACATTTGTGTTCACTTATAAAATGCCTGATCAAGCACAATGTGCAATATTGTATTACACCGGATGTTTCAATCAGACACTTCCTCTGACAACAACAACAACAACAACCACAATGATGACAATGATGACAATGATGACGACGATGACGATGACGATGACGATGACGATGACGATGGTGACGACGACGACGATGATGATGATGATGATGATGATGAATTCAGTGTTTACATTTTCATGAAATATAATTTCCATGTAACAATAACATACTGGACCTCTGACTGGGTGTAATTTGTCTCTGATATGTTGTTCAAAAGGAGGAAGGCCCAGGTCTCATCATTTCCAGCCTTCGTCTAGTTTTTCACGTCTCTGTAAACATGCTGTTGTTGTTTCTTTGATATCTCTGATAGAGTGAATTCATTCAGTCGTCAGCGTGCTGTGGCCCTCAGGACAGCAGCATGTGTGAGGGGACACGACAGACACACCGGCAAAATGTGGTTCAGGAACACAAAAGACTGGTACACTGGAGAAAAAAGGGGCCTGGATTTATGAACCCGCCACAGAATCAGCTGCAGCCAGGATTCTCTGACAAGTAGTACACTCATTTTCATGTCTCTTAAAATCATGTTCACTCACTCAGCCAATGACTTTATCTGTTAAAAGGTGTTTATTGAATGGTGGGTACTATAACGGGTTGTTCGAATGAATTGTGAGCGATAACAGTACCTACTTGAACAGGTACAATCCCATGTAAGGCCACATACCTTTCACTGTGGCTTGGTCTTCTAACTGATAAATCATTCAAAATCACAAATAGGTTGTTTTTTTTTACCCCTCTCTCTGAATAAAGATGATTAGCTATGTTCTTAATTTTTAATATGTCTCTCATTTGAGACTAATCAGTTAGCAGTGATTTCAGAACATAAATAGATTAATAATACATTTTTTACAAAAAGGATATGTGAGTTACAGCACATTTCAACACACCACATAAGTAATACCATGTACATAATCCGTAAAAGCCCAGTATTTTACATTCCTCTTTTAATGGACTGAATTCATATTTAATTTATTAAGTGTTGTTTGTTGTTTCTGTTCTACCGTAGACACACAAAGATGGATTAAACTGTGGCTGTGTGACTCCTCTAACATTATAGTAGAATGACCCCAGATATAATTTACATGTGTTTACACAGCAGAATGAAGGATGAGTGGAGGAAAAGAGACATTTGTTTACCGCCAGCTCTCCAGAATGTTCTTATGAATGCAGGAATGTGTTTTGTGAACCCTCTTCTTTCTCCATGCTATTTTTAGGAGATAAAAATGCCTTCCAGCAAATACCACATGAATATGGATGGCGTGTTCTGCTGTTGAATGTGATTTTGAGTGAAAAAGCAAAAAGCCCAGACAAAAAAAAAAAAAAAGAAAGAAAGAAAAAAAGAGAAAAAAAAAGAAAGAAAACACAAACATGCTTGCAGGTAATGTGCATGTTCCTTCCATAAATTCTCAACAGGAGATTTGTTGTCAGAGACAATACAGAGCACAGATGCAGCAGTTCTTATTTAAATGATAAAAAAATGATGTCTTTCATAAGCAATCAGTCAAATACATCTAATTAATACGAGATGTGTCAAGGCATAATGACTCTGCTATGATTCTCTTATGAAACGGCAATTAATGTGAATGAATACATAATACCTTTACAATTATATTTCCACAGGATGTTATATAGCCTGTTACTTTTTCCATTTCTGTTGAGGTAGTTTGAAAACACAGACCTCCTCTGTTATTGACCTGTTAATAATCATCATTATGATCCTGCGTTTCTTTTTGAACCGATACATCTACTAATAGAGCAGGTAGAATGCTTTAAATAGTCCACAAGATGCAACACAGCCAGGCTCCACAGCGTGAAAAGAAAATGTATAAATCTCAGAAAGAGTCCCTCTGTTTTCCCTATGTGTGCCATTAGAAACAGATTCTGTGCTTGTAAAAATAAATCAGATCTTTTCTTATACTGGGTGAAATCATTATCTCAACTGAAATGCATTTTAATCTGTCTTTGTAACTTTCTCTTTAGTACAGTTTTCAAAAACTTGAATATGCTTTTAGAAGAATAGGCTCTAAAATGAAACATTGGAATTCAAGATTGATTAAATCCTTTTCATTTTATGTTTTACTTTGGGATATTTCCTGAGAAATGTATTTTTCTTTTTGGGGAAAATGAACTAAACCACATAATTTGTGTCCAATTTTCCAAGCACTGACTTTGTAAAAGATTCATGATGAAAAATTAATATGGCTACATGTTAATGGAGAAGAATAAACAGAAATATGTGTTTATTGATGTTATTATTGATTTTTTAGTAATAAGAAACCAAAATGGGAAACATGACACGGGCATAATTTATTTCTGTGGTAATTAAGATGAAAAAAAAAAATAGAAAAAGAGGCATGCATGTAAATGCACTATCCTTCAGCTCACACTGTACCACCAAACTTTTCTGTCCTCCATGTACTTTGCAAGTCAATGTAATTGAAAGGATGTCTACTTACATAGCTTTAGATAGGCCAATTTGGGCTCTGCAAGCATATATCTTAGAAGACAAGTTTATTTTTGTGATACTCAATTTTTCAAGTCTCCTTAAGCGTCAGCTCATATCCTTGAGAAAGAGGCCAGAAGGAGAGATGATTCCTAATCAGGTCTCAGAGGATTCTCTAGACAAATTCAAGTCTCTCAGTCCAGTCTACTTGTGCATATCAAATTCTCCACTAGGGGGCGATGTTTAGCCCCGCTAGAACGGTAGCATCTGTTTGCAAGGTGTCTGAGGTGTCAGGCAGTATCTCAGCGAGCTTAATGGATTGCACAATAAACATCAACAAGGCTAACCTCTGGGGTAGAGGCGGTGAACATTATAGCAGATTGCAGCCAAATTCCCCACCTCTGCTGCCGCATTCCCCAGGAGGGCTGCAGTCAAGTGACACTCAGAGGCAATGTGTGAGAATGAGAGGCACAGACAGGCAGACTCGCACTGAGGGAGGAAAAGCTCCAACACACCCACTACCATGGGACACAGACAGACGGGAAAGGCAAATCTGAAGAAAGAGAGAGAAAGCGAGTGAGAGAGAGAGAGAGAGAGAGCGAGAGAGAGATAGAGAGAGAGACACACACAGACAGACAGACAGAGAGCAGTAATAAATTGCCTGTTTACATGATCCAGAAATACACATCAGAGGTCACACACCGAAAAGCAAAGTACAACTAATAAAATATCTTCTGAGCTGTTAGTTTAAATGTGTGAATATATTAAATATGTTCTGTATTTTGTATCAGCACTGTATACTAAAGTCAAATCTTCACCTCTGTACACAGGACACAAAAACCCACCTTAAATATTTAACCATTAACCGCTTACAAAATAACAATTTTAGAGTCACAGCAACAGTGAATTGCCTAATACCACGATTTTCCATAATCTCTAGCGTGTGTATAAATGCGTATATAAAAATGGATATGATTTAAACTCTAATTAGTTTACACTGATTTTCACATCAACCAACAGGAAAGCAAGCACCTGTATTTAGCGTTTGTTGGTGTAGCATTAGACAGAAAGTGTCTGATTGTATGAGTTAAAGGCTTATCATGTGACATTTAACACTGCTAAAATATCACCAACTGTATCTAATGCCGCCAGTCGTAAAAATCATCTCCACTGTCAAAGACTTCTTGCAAAAATCATTGGCCATGGTCACTCCAAATATCCAAACGATTTCAATGAACAGTCTGTAAAAAAAGGTTCTGACACTCCTTGTTTTTCCCTTTTTCACCGCCTGACTGCCAGCCAAGCATACAGTTATATTTAACTATATTACATCGGTCCTCTATAGAGCAGAGTGGAGTGCATCAAGGGTGACTATTGGGACCTATTCTGCTTTTTCCCCCTCTCTGCTACGTTCTCTCTCTCCCCAATAGAGATGATGAGAGTTATACGGCCAGAGCTGATGCAAAGTGACGTGTCTTCCCATCGCAGGACAGCTTCTGCGGCCCGGCTCCACTTCCCCCACACTGAGCTGTTTTTGTTCGCTGCAGCTCATGCGGATAATTTGCCGGGATGCAGCGGAGGGCTGTCACAAGGACTTGGCTCAAGGGCTGTGGGAAAATAGCAGGGGCATCTTCCATGCTCAAACCCTGCCGCAATGACGAACATTAAATATGAATGTCTTCTTTTTGTCAGTGATGCAAAAAAACAGTCTCACTCATCCCTCTATCTCACTCTCTCTCTCTCTCTCTCTTTGTCTCTTTCTCTCCTTCTCTCTCTGTCTCTCTCTTGTCTTGTCTATGTCCCTCTCTCTTTTTTTCTCTCTCTCTTTTCCTCTCTCTTGTCTCTTTTGAGAGTTGTTAGTATAATCTAAATGACAAGGTTCCTTAGATCATGACCTTCGCTTTTAGAAACATCCTTGAGCCATTTAAAACGACAATTTTTCCAAACATGTCCCTGAATAGATTGCAGTTGTTCTAAGTTGGTCCTAAGGAGCTTTAAAGTGTTTAATACTAATTGCGGCCATCATTATCACCATGCATTGGTGTGTTGTAAATGAAAGATCCTTTCCTATCTCTCCAGTCTGAACTTCTCAGCCAGACACACTGTTGTTCTCCCTAAGATCTGGTTTTAGCCTGAAGAATAGACCACTTAATGACAACATTTCTGGACAATGCTAGACTTACTGGACTTCAGATAAGATTTTGCTTGCCACCTCTGTATGGAAGAACGTATGAGAACCAGGAATATGGCAGTAGTCAAACTTGGGAAAGAAATATGTCACGGAATGCTTCCAAAGCACTAAACTGATCTTAGCCTAGTGAGGATGTGCACTCCAAACCTCGGAACCTTTCAATAAGAGAAAGGAATCACATTGGAAAGTAAAAGGTGTAAAGCGCTCTCCCAAAAATAGTCGTCCCCGGGCATTGTAACAAAGGACAAAGTGACATTGTGAACGCTAACATCTGTGCGTAACCTCCCAGTCACAAATGCCCCTGCCCAAGTTTGAACAGACTCTACCGTCATCCTCCAAGGAGCAGCCATTTTGGAACGTTCTCCCAGGCACAGATGTTGCATATTAAAAAGTGGGACTGCTGGAAAAAGGAAGAGAGAGAGAGAGAGAGAGAGAGAGAATGAGAGAGAGGAGGGATTTTCTTTGTGGGGTTCACCTGCGCCGTCATCCGGAGAGTCAAACCATGGGAGGGACATGACTAACCAACCAAGAACAAAGTGACAACAATGATAAAGTCATCCCATTTCCTATCTGACCCTGAGCAGGCAAAGATGTGGACAAATGCCTTCACTCTCCAGAGTGTCTTGTTTACCTCTACACTCCTTTGTTCCCCTCCTCACTTTTCATCCTGTTCAATTTTGACGTGAAACAAACTGACTTCTTTTTAAAAGTTTCTCCACATTTATCACTTCTACCTACACAGGTTTGGAAAATAAATTATATCGTCATTAAAATTTGGGGACATCGTTTGTAGTTTCTTTGTTCCCATCAATTAGAGTTTCTCAGTTCTCTTTCTAGGAAGCCATTTGACGGAACGGCTTCTTATCTAAACAGACATTAACATGTCGAATTCAACTTGACAACTAACCATCATAACCTGAAACATGAAGAGGTTCCTGTCCACAAGATGGAGGTATTGACCAAAACTCAGCTGTCTCTTGAAGGTCTTGATTACCCTTAAAGCACATTGAAATATAATATTTTATTATTCTGTTTGTTATATTCTGTTCAGTGGGAATAAGGCCTTTAAAAAAGAGAGAGGTTACATAGTGCTGGCTTCTTTGCGTTTTTGTAGACTTATCTCTCGGAGAACGCCCTGCTGTTCTTTTGTGGCTGTGCTTCAGTTATCTGAGTGCCAACCTGTTTCTCCCGTGAGCTGATTGGCCGGTCTCCTGAGGACAGTGGAGTCGGGGTTAGCACGGGTCAGCGGAGCTGTGCTTGTGTGACCGTGGCTCAGGGCAGAGTTCAGGTGTGTGTTGACTCCCTGCGTCGCAGAGCCAGGAGTAAAGAGGTTCTGACCCAATGCACTTGATGATAGTTTGATGCTGTTGCTGGTTCCACTGTCCAGCCTCTGGTCGCTAAGTACCATACCCTCACAAGCTACCATGAAACAAATAAACGGTTCGAAGACTCACAAGCGAGAGATAAAATGAATAATTGTCTCTCATTCAAACAATTATTTTTTTTCCTCAGTATCCAACTTCTTTGGTGTATGGTGAGATATTCATTTTCACTAAAATCTTATATTCCTTATTTTCATATTTATGTTAACATTGCATTCACGTTTTTTCATATGGCAGATGTTGTTATGAAAACATAATAAATACATACAACTGGTGTATAGCTAATGGGCTTGCGTTAAAATTCAATTCCAGTGAGAGTGAGAAACATGCTTTTTTACTTCTGAGAACATGGGCACCATTAATTTATCACAATACCAGCTATAATTTAATGGTGAGAATTAATACTACATTCATTTAATCAAGCTTTTCCCAAATTGTTGTTATGTTTCTTTTGTGATGTTTTGTAATACACACACAAAGAAACACACAAACACACACACACACACACACACACACATATATACAATCAACCTCACAGCTGATAGTGTAGAGATATACATTTCTAAGTGTATATGAGATTTTTAAATGACATTTTAAATATGATTCTATTTTGTTTATGTAAATTTTTCTTTTCTATATGTTAAATTTCTATGATTTGTGTGGTTTTATTGCATCATATTGCTCTATCATACTAAAACCCCCTACTCCCTGAATCAGTTGTACATTAATGAAAAGGGAAGGGATTACCTGAGGTTATGTGAGCTGCAAGACTAGCTGTGGTTTACAGTGGAATACCCATGCTGTTTAAAAGTTATGAAAAATGCAATCAATAATTTTATGACAACTTGATTTGTAGTGCAGCCTGTTCCATCCTTTGACTAACCGTTTTTCTTTTTCTTGTTAATCGATATTTGTACAGTTTTTGGGATCACAGACATTTCTCTCTGGTTGATGAACAAAAATATTACAGGGGGAAATATGATCAAGAAATCTTGGCCTTCATTCAGACAGAAGTCAAACTCCTTATTCTCTCTGTGGATCCGACAAATCTGGAGTCTGAGTTCATTAATGCAGAAACACACACAGAAACACAGACTCAGACACACACACACAGGCACACACACACACTCCAAATTTGGAGGGCTGCCCAAGTTCACAGAAATGCATAAAGTGAAGAGTATAAAGGCTGTTTCACTTCCTCTCTTTAGTTGTAGAACACTCAGTTGACCCCCCCCCCCCCCCCCCCCAAAAAAAGAACATTACCGGGACCATGTTCCTGGAAGGCCTTGGTCAAACAGGGACTTTTTTTTTTTTTTGCTTTTAACGCACACTAAGATGAGCCAATTACTCTGTGCTAGCACAGTTCACTTTTTTAAAGTCCTCATGGGCGCAGACCGTTTCCCCCCCGTATCCTGCTTCTCTTCATTGGGTGACTTGCCGCAGAAGTCATTCAAGGACACTAAGTTTCTCAAGATTAACAGCTGTCCTGACAGCCTGCTTGGACTGCAGAGAGCAGCTATGGTGTCCATGGGGGTGGTTATTAGAGTCACGGTGTCTCACACTAACTGGTGGTACATCTATCAGTGCATACCGTCGTCCCTCAATGGCAGAACCGTAGCCAAATTTTCTGTAGGTGCACCTGGTCCTCGATAGGCATTGTTTGGCTACCTTTTGTGCCCATGCAGTGTGACATACTGCCCTCAAGCATTGACCATCTGACCAGGAAAGGGCTGTGAACGCCTCACTAATAATAGCCAAGTCTTAGAAGGCCTTAGTGTTTTTTTCCCAATTATATCCTACTGTGGGAAATGATTGGTTAAAGACGCCCAAGATGGTCTGGACCATGACTATCCAACATTACGGATGAAAGACCTCTTCATTTGGATTTTTTCTTCCTCTTTAAGAGTTTCTATTGTTCTAAACCAGGTGGTAAGAGATTCACCATGCTGGCAGAGAAGGCTATGATATTTGGTCCATCTTTCCAACCAATCAAATCTGAGGAAATTCTGAATACTGGAAACAGTTGGTTTCACAACACTTGGATCTCCAAGTGGAAGGTTACCAAGCTCTTGCTCAAAGCCCTGTGTGTCTATGTGTTTATAACTGGGAGAAAGTCAGCTCCAGTGAGTATAAACCTGTGCTATTGCTGGTAGAGACAACAAGTCAAACTGAAGTGCTCAAACTAAATCAACTCTTATTGATCTAGGAAACTAAGGGCTTGAGGTTAGAACTCTGTCTAAGCTTATCCAAGGCATGAAACAGTCCCCAGAGAACTCTCTCATCTCAAGCCAAGGTCTTAACTGATGTGTCTTTCCCTCTGGTTACATAGACTTGTCCTTGAACTCAGCTGGAAGGGGGGGGGGAGCACTCATTTTCTGTTGAAAAAGTTGTGAGAGGAAAATGAATTGTCAACCTCTGTGTCTCCTAAGTGAGAGCAGTCTTGAGGCAGAGGATGAGACAAATAGAAAATGAGAGAGGGAGTTGAAATTCAATTTTAGAAGATTATGTTTGGAAAGTTCATATATAGTGACAGCTTGAACCCAAAAATCTACCATTATATGTAATAATACTACATGTCTACAAATTTTAAGATTCGTTAATTTGTGTATTCTGGAGCTACCTGATGCAGCAAATAGGCAATAAATTAAACAATTTAAAATACTCCAAACTAACAAGAATCTGAACATTTGTAATATGTACATTGAAGCACCAGTTACTTTTGTCAATGCCAATTTAAACATCAATGCTATTTGGCAGTTGTTCAAACACTTGTTAACTTCGTTAACAAATTAATGTGTTTTTTGTTAACGTGCTTTTTATTTATTTATGTGTGTGTGTGTGTGTGTGTTTATTTTATCCAGAATTCACTTTCACAGTTTGCATTATTCACACACTTACCAAATACCAACAAAAAACCTAGAACCTAAAAATAAAGCAACTGGAGAATTAATTAAACTTCAGCTCTGTGGCGGAGAACAGATGTGTCCTATTTAAGTTAATATCAGCACTATCTAACTAATGGCTAGAATTTAGAATCGATCATTTCTGTCACAATCAAGTGCTCAGAAATTCTCTCTCCTATTGGATAACTGGACTGAAACACGCAATTCCCGATCTTTCTTTTTCCTCTTTAATTCAAATCCCATCGATTGGATAGAGTGATCAGAGGCATTGGTCCCTTTGGAGAAGATTAATCTCTCACTGACACATGGAAGGCTTGCTTGGACTTTGATGGTGCTACAGTGGATCCTTTTGGGCTTTCAAACAAACGTCTGAGCTTGCTACACCTCACTCAGCTGTCTAGAGAAGAATCAGCCAGTACAAAGCACTGTCAAAGCTTCAGTGAGCTCAAACTTCACTCAGACGGACGTTAATTCACCAAGCTCTCCTTGGGCCAGCTCCATCTCACCCTGGGCTTTCAAAGAACAAACCCTGCACGCTGGTACTTTCAGAGGCCAGAGGTTCAGGCTACGTGATGGAATTTTCTGACCTGGCCACTGGGGTTGTATACAATCTCCAATCTTCATCAGACAAATTCATAGTCTGAGTCTCCCAAGCTCAGCACTAGTCACTGACACCCCTACTTACATTATAAAAATATGAAAAATTAGATTCATTCTCCGGGTGTGGATTTGAACACTTGAATGACTTATGGACACTATTTTCTTTGGCTGCTGTCTAACATTCACAGAGACACATTCAAAAATATTACTTAGTACAATCTTTTTTTTCATTTGCTATGTTCAAGAAATTTAGAGTAGGTGGTCCTAAACAGGCATGAATAGGAATGTGTGTGGAATTGTGCTATATTAGCAGAGCATTTCCAAGAACTGAACTGAAAGAGAAATCTCATTGAGAATATTTATTTCAAATATAAAACACTATTACATATCACTTCACTGGACAAACTAGATAACTACCTCAAAGCTTAAAACACTGACAGCTTGTGTTGAATCAGAGGAATAAAAGTAATGTACTCAAACCTTTTTTTTTTTTTTTTAAATCTCAAACCAAATTCTTTGAACTTCTCATTTTGGTCTGAATCTGCTTATACATCCAAGAGCCATCCATGCAGTTCCAGACTGCAGTCTCCAAGCCAAAAACAAACACACACGCACACACACAAATCTTGCTCACACGAGCACTGTCAGTGTAACTCATTGTGAGCTACTGTTGTGAGACATTTTAAAAATGTAGTGATGTCACAGTTCAGGTAAGTGCAGTATGTAAAATATTTCTGCCTTTCTGAGATTTCTTTTTTATGAGGGTTTGATTGAATTAGGCTCTGTTCCCTCCATCAGAGGGCCAAGTTTTGGTACAGGAGGCACTGAGGACATCAGTGAAGAGAAAACATGAAAAGCTTCTGACAGTGTTTTTTTTTTTTTTAATGAAAATTTCCTTTAGGTCAGAGTAGTTAACCTGCTGAAATTCTCCATGCCTGCTTCCACTTTCACCCTTCAAAAACAAGTGTCAGACATAAAGGGGTCTTTTTTCAAAGCCGCCGGCTGTAAGAGACTGCTCTTACCTAGTGAAAGAGGTTGTATTAAGTGCGTCAGAGAGGAGGGCAGGTGGAAACTAATTCATGCCCGGGGCAATCCGGAGAACACGGATCTTTCCTCTCCTGTGAGCTCTTCTTCCGGTGAGGGCAGAGCAGAACCGGGCTGTGCAGAGAGATTATGCTGGCCAGGAGAGAGAGAGAGAGAGAGAGAGAGAGAGAGAGAGAGACTCACACACACACCATCAGTCAGCAGCTGGTGTGCAACAGCATAGACAGAATTCAGTTTTCTGAGTGAAAATACAAAAATGACAGGAATGATATGTTGTGTCTCTGAATTGCTTGACTGAGTCTGATTGTAAGGCACAAATGTAAGTGCAAAGGTATGTGAAGAGAAGAAGAAAAAAAACTGAAGCTGTATGGAAGAGAGAACCACATCTGTGTTTCATATCTGGTCCTATTCAAGATCGTCTCTGGATGTCTCTCTCTCTCTTTTTCACACACACACACACACACACACACACGCAAAAGCCCTGTCTAGGCTTGTGTGTTTCTGGGAAATGACCAGTCCCATTAGACTGTGGTCATCATGTGCTCCTGTCAACTGAAGGTCTTCTGATGTGGTCTGATGAGCAACACACAGACACAGACGTACACACAGAGAGAGAGAGAGAGAGAGAGAGACATGAGGCCATCCTGCATTCATCACTTCTCATCCCTTAAATGGTCTGCATTGACTAACAATGTGTGCTTGTATGGTGTGTGTATGTGTGTGTATGCGTGTGTGTGTTTGTGCGTGTGCGTATGTGTAACACACATGCTCACATTATGCAGAAGTAGATGAGTCATAAGGATATGCAGGAGAAGAGAAAGAGGCTGCCACTGATCCATGTGCACTAACGTAAAACAATGAAGCAGAGAAGAGAGTGAAGAAAAGAAAAGAAAAGAAAAGAAAAGAAAAGAAAAGAAAAGAAAAGAAAAGAGTGAACAGAATAAAGAGAAAATAAAGGTACAAAACCAACTGGGGTATCTGACCCAGGAAGGCAGAACCACGGGTTTCATACAATAGTGAACGTCTCATGGTACAGAAGTTGGCATTCCAATTAGGGACGTTAAAACCACCTGGAAAAGAGCAGTCTAAAATGAACACAAGACCAAGGTGATCAGAGAGAGCAAAAAGAAAAAAAAAAAAAAACAAGAGCAAAAACAATAGCACAGAGACCAAAAAGATCCTAACGCGCTCTTGCGCGGCCTCCCTTGTAAAAAGCACAGTTAAAAAGCGAGTTGCAGACATCTGAAATGTTTTCTTCGTGTCTGCAAAGTGAATTGTTGTGAATTTTACCTTTCGTTTTTGTTTTCTTTCCTGTCCCATCTAGAAATACGATGAAAGGTTGAGTGTCGCTATAATAGCTATCTTCGCTGAGGAAAAAAAAAAAAAAAAGCAAAAAATATCCAGCAGTCAGCAGAGTGCCGGAGCTGTTTTTGTGGCAGCGCAGACGGGGTGTAATTGGGAACTGATTTGGTCGACTGTATATTTTTCTCTTCTTTATCATCAGTCTACACATGACAGGTCCTCTCTTTGAGCTGTATGTCATGTGCCCAGTGCAAAGCGAAAAAAAAAAAAAAAAAAAGGTAAACAAAACAGGGAAATCATTTGCTTATAAGGAGAACAACAAAGATCTTTCTACCTCTTTAAAATGCCATTAACATCACAAAACGTCATGAAAAAGCTGGTTCCTAAGTCACAGGGTTTTTTTCCTTTTTTTTTTCTTCCTTTTTTTCTGTCTGTTTGCATTTTGCGATGCCGATCATTTTTAAACAGGGTTTTTGAATAATGCGTCTGTGTGTTTGTCTGTGTGCGTGTGCGTGCGTGTGTGTGTGCGTGTGTGTGTGCGTGTGTGTTTTCGATGTGTTATTTTTTCCACCCATTGAAGAACTTTTGAAGTATTGTGTTAGGCAAGGCAAAACTAAGCTTCTGGTTTGTGGCTGGGTGTATTGACGCTGTGAAATGCAAAGCTTTACGAAAAAGCGGAGACGGCGCCCCTTCACCAAGAACATAGAGACAGTGCTGACGCACAGACTTTTAAAAAAAAGGAAAAAAAAAAGAAAAAAAAAGAATTATACATTTGTATAGCTGAATCGATATAATTAAAATTGCCTCTTCTTGTGTGAAGTTCTCCTTCTGTTAAAAGTAGGAACATCAGCAAAAGTTGATGTTTCTTTTTTTCCCCTCACCTCTTCCCCAATTTACATCAGTATTATCATGGGTGACAACATTGCCGGCAAACTTTAGGGCCCAGTGTGCATAAAACAAATCATTTCTGTGTGTCAGCATGATTTTCCTCTCTTCATTGGTTTTCAGCCCGAACACAGAAGATCGCTTCTCCATTAAGTACTTTAACTGCATGTAACAGAGCACTGTGTGTGTGCGTGTGTGCGTGCCTGAGTGCGTATGTCTGTCTGTCTGTCTGGGTCCAGGGGTCTGTGTGTACGTATGCCTATATACACACACAATAAAACACAATTCCTTGCTGTAAACTATTTCTTGCCGTTTTTTCCCCAACAAATACTGTTTACAACTCATGCTTAAGCCATTATTTGTGACGAAAATTATAAGCGTATTTTCTTCTGTCCCTTTTGGTGATGAATCCTTTTGAAAGACAACTACTCATTTCAGCCTTTAGTTTACAGGGGGTCTGAAAGCCCAGTTGACTGAATGTACATGTTTACGTGCTAATTCTCACTCATCGCCGGTGCTGTGGACCTCTGGCCTACCTCAGTGCATCCATCCTCTGGCATGTTCTCTGGGCCCAGTCTGCCTGTCCTACACGTGTATGATTAACGATCTGTGTGTTCTTGGTGTGTTAAGCTGTTGCAGAAGTCCCATCAGTAGCACACGTCTCTCTCTCTCTCTCTCTCTCTCTTACTCTCTCTCCCTTTCTCTCGGAGTTGAAATAATAAGGTTTTCTCTCGCAGCAGATGCTTAAAAAAGGGGGTCTCAGTCGTTTCTTTTGTGGAGCACTGATGTCGGTAATTAGCAGCCCAGTCTATGGCAAAGAGTCAGAAACTGTCACTCTTCTCTGCTAAGTGGGTTCAAAGGGAAAAGAGAGGAGGAGAGAGAGGGAGAAAGAGAGAGAGAAAGAGAGATGGAGAGAGAGAGAAGAAAAGTGTTCAGTGAGTCTGTTATGATTTAGGCCCTTCGCTCAATCCATCTTGTGCACTTGCTGCTTTCCTTCATGTTTCACTGGTCCTTAGTTTTCATCATATATAATTATAATTCGACTTTTCACTCCTCTTTTCCCTCTCATCAGTCAATTACACCATAACACAATATTGATTTGTTCCAGGAGGAAACCATTAGGGACGCGTATGAGGGAAATCACTGATATGCACAGCAATATGATAAATGTTTTAATCCTGACTTTCGTTAATGTGCTATCATATTCTGCTATTAAGCACCAAATAAATGGTTAAATTAAACTAGTTTGGCTTTTAGAAATATGAGCTGATAGACTGCGGTTTCTGAACTTTTTCACTGTGTGCTCGACCTTTGTGGCGATATTTGCATGAAACAATATCTCGCATATTTCTCAAATAAATCATTGCATTTGCTTCTCAAAGACTGATCATTAAATAAAACAGCAGCCTGATGTGATCATTCTACAAATTCATAAAGCCAACAGCAACCCCTCCCCCCTCCCAAGACCCCCCCCCCCACCACTCCCACCATCCCACCAGTTCTATTCTTGCAGTGTCGTACTGCCAGTGAACTTGTTTGCTCAAACTCAGACTCAAACTCCTGCTTTCTCTTCCAGATTCTCAGAGAAAAGTCTTTTCTGCCATGCCCCGAGTGGTCAGAGACAGGCCATTGTTGTAAGGGCTGCGGCAGAAGTTTCCAGAAGGGGAGCATGTGGCGGTGTCAGCAGCCCCCTGGACCCTCGCAGGGGCTCAATAAGTTGGTCGTGTTGAGGCCAGGCTCCATACGGAGGGTCTGTGCCTAGGGGGCTAAGGGGCCTGAACAGTCCCCGGTCAACAGATGGGTCTATAGTTATTGTTTCCAAAGCCTTGTCTTACCTGACCACTCTCCCTCGCCCTGAGAACAGCTGTTTCCCTCGCTTCGCTGCGACGCTCTTTCCAACCAACCATTTTTCTTCTGTTCTTTACTTTGTACATAATATAAATCTTTACCGTGACCCTGCTCCCGGGCTTCATCCACCTGTGTCTTACCTCAGGCAAAACCTCCCGCTGAGAATTCGTTTTTTATTTTTTATTTATTTCTTTTTTTTTCCACCCACCCCATCCCACCCTCACCATTTATCTACTCCACTAAGTGAGCCACTACTGAGCTTAAAGTCAACTTTTGTTCTGTTTCTGAGTAACAACCAACAATGCTGCTCTTTTAATTCAGCAACACAATGTACGATGAAAGAAAGAAAGAAAGAAAGGAAGAAAAGAAGAGAAAGAAAGAAAGAAAGAAAGAAAGAAAGAAAGAAAGATAGAAAGAAAGCTTTGAATTAGCTTTTTTCCCCAGAAGGCCCCTGCAAAGAGTAGATCTGATATTTGCTCTCTCTGCTGCATGGTACCTGTAAATATTTAATCCTATCTGGAAAATCACTGAATTACACATGGTGAGAAAATGAAATAGCAAGGTTTATTTAGCGTGTCATATTACACACATGATCTAACACAATGGGAAGAGGGCTTAGAATGTATCACTTCAACAAAGCTAAACCTTTACTACTGTGCTCATCATCGAGGAAGTGTAAGGTATATCGGCGTGTTTTTCACGTGTGCAGGTCAGGTTTATTGATGTAGCATGTGTTTACTAACAGTTAAGCCATCAATAGGAAATTTTTCACAGTGATGAGTGAAAATATCTCAGCAAATATCATAATCACACCAACACTGCTCCTGTAAGCTTCCTCCACTTCAGATACAGAAAAATCCCTGCCCACAGATTCATTTGTATGTAAAAGTGTGTTCTCTCAGGCCAGCAGAAAACCATTTTACATTTTAATAAATGAACAATGACTTTGTGATACAAGATGTCTCATAACCCGTCTTCATTGTTGTAGTAATGATGTGAAAGCTACAGACTAAAAAAAAAAAGTCAGATTCTACCTTTTTTCTCTCTCTTTTCTCTGTTCAGAGGCACCCATAAGGCATAGAGTAGTTTTTTGGATGAATACCCTCTTTATGTAGACCAATTCATCACACCACAGGGAAAAATGCTCTACATCTTTATAAGCACCTGGTGTCCAGACCATCTCTGCTTTACACACACACACACACACACACACAAGCACATACACTGAGACATACATACACACACACACACTCACACTCTCACACGCACACATACACTGAGACATACATACACACACACACACTCACACGCACACACACACTAACACACACACACACCTACGCACACAAACACACACAGTGAGAGATGAACACTGCTTTCATTATTCTTTGTTACTGATTATCCACATTTTCCTGCTGGTTCTCATTTCCAGCTCTGATTAAAACGTTTCTGACAAAGCTGTCATTATTATGTATAATGTATGATATGTAAAGAAAACATAAACAATTCAAAGGTGGAAAATGTGCAGACGACGGAGAATCAAAAACTCCAGTGGGGGAGAAGTTAAACTTTAATCACATCTCCATAGCAACATGGCGTGGTGGTAGCAGTGATGAGAGGAGATTTTGTGTGTGTGTGTGTGTGTGTGTGTGTGTGTGCGCTATGTGTATGGATTAGCTGTCTCAGCCCCTTTGTCTTTTTGGGATCTACAGAAATTTAGAAGAACAAAAAGATTGATCAAAAGTTCTATCTGTTTCACAGTCCTGGAGGGGCCTATTTGACTGAGAAGAAGAAAAATTTTGGGGAGCAACCTAGCAAAGACAAAACAAACAGCTGGGAAACATTTCACCATGGAGACAAAGAGAATCGCTATAGCACTTTTTGTGCACCCCAAGTCATCCAGGGCCGATTAAAAAGCTGGTGAGAGAGAGAGCGCGAGAGTGAATTGGTCTTATTTATTGATGAGGGGGAAAAAAATGAAGGAAATCTGCTTTGAAATTGTACACTGTTGAATCGCGGCTGATATTTTTGCGAGGAGCTGAGGCATTTGCGAGTCAGACAAAGGTACGAGCCGTCGAAGAGTCCGCCAGAAGCCGCTAGTTTTACCTCTTGATTGATTCTGCCCATTACTCGAGTTTTCTGCTCCATTCGGCAGCTGATCAGAGCTTCTCTTTCTGAGAGAATGCATTTAGTTCCCAGTCCACTCCCTCCATTCCCTACAGTGTGCTCTCAAGGAAATAAGAAGCGTGGAAATGAATTATGGAAATTTTGATGGGAAACTTGGTGTGCCCCCGTGTTTCATTTAGTTCTCCCGCGTCCTGGAGCAGTGTTTCGGCCCTGCAAGGGACACGGGCGGAAATATAACTCTACTCAGCAGGAAAGCCCAACGGCCGAGTCTCTTCCAGTCGGAGCACAAGTCTAGCGATTTATCTGAGACCGGTCTGGGCCGGGCTGATACATGAGCGCGTGTGGCTGTATTTATCACCTTCTGCCTGGAGCCCTTCGGACCACAACCCCTCTACACGCTCCGATTCTTTACAAACTGCAGCCGTGGTACCGTCTGTTAATTCCAAACCTTGTCCACCCCCTCCGTCTCACAACCCCTACTCCTACCCCCACCCCACGCGCATCTGTAAAGTGCTTCTGCAAACACATCTGGTCATGTCAGTATTTTTTTGTTGTTGTTTTTGATGATAGTTTAGAAACTGAAAAAGAGAGAGAACGATGGCATATTGATGGCATTCATATGTGATTCTCTTTAATTCTACTTGCTTCAAACAGCCCAAAGCATTGAGTGTAGATACATACATACTGACGCAAATCCTATCAATTTTGATGTGTTTTTATTATTCATTAAATGAGAAGTTGCCACTCTTTATTTAGATTTATGTAATGTTGACACAATGACATCATATACAGATCAATACTAAATAAAAGGATGGGACAGCTAAGCTGCAGCAGTGTAGTCTGGGAAGTCAGAGCAAAAAAAACAAAACAAACAAACAAACAAAAACCTCAATGTAATGTGTAGTGTTCCAAGTCAGCTCCCAAAAACATGAAAAATCTTCTTGTTTCATCCTTCATCGTGTTTTATGGTAAGTACTTGTTATAAAGAGACGTTTTAACGAACTTTTTTTCTTTAATCATGGTGTATTTGGCCTTAAGGCAGTAGTTTGTTGACTGGTAAAGCAGGCGAGATCAACTTTAGCTGTGTTTGTAAAGGGAACAAAACTCTCTCTTTCATCCTCCTCTTTATTTTCTCACTCTTTTAAAGCTTCTAAAGCATTTTCTTTTCCCTTTTACAGTTACATCCAATCAATAAATATTGCTCTGGCAAAAAAAGAAGAAAAAAAAAGAAAAAAAAAAAAGAAATGCAGTTGTGAAATAAATGAAAGCCTAATTTTCTGCATTTGATGTAGTGCTGGTACATTTAGACAGACACGAAAAAAAAAGCCGTGCAGCATTAGTGACTTTTGTTCACTTTTCTTTGTGTTTGACTGAGGGAGAGACATAGAGCATGTCAGTCAGTAGGTCAGGGTGACGGCTGCACCCTAGCAATGGTGGAGTTGAAGCAGTCTTGCAGGAATGATGTCTTCTGCCACTCAGGGTCTGGACAGTCTGCTCACACATTACCTCATCGCACCCGGGGCCCTGTTAGAGTATTTACGGAATGGGCGGAGTGATTTTGGGTAGGGGGGGGGCTCAAAGGGAAAGAATATATCAGTCACAGGTGTTTATCTGTCTGAGCTGCTCAGATAATGGTAAACTATGGGGTAAGGACGTCTGTGCTACTAACGTGGCTTTATTCCATGAAATATTTCCAAACAACTACTCCCCCCGTGGGTGCTCAAATGGAACATTCCATCAATGCTGTGAAAAAAGACAGCTCTTAAAAGCCCAAGCATAAAAAAAATAAAAATAAAAATCTCTCTCAGCAAATGTCCGTTCCAATCCTATCATCCGTTCAGCAGTCAAGTGTAAATATTGAGTGAGAGTGAATTCACTCTGGACCCTGACTACACATTCAGTCTGGAAACTGAGTGCGCATTCAGTCTGGACACTAAGTGCGTGTTCAGCCTGGACTCTAACTACATGTTTAGTCTGGACTCAGGCTATGTGTCCAGTCCAGGCTTTGACTACGTGGTTTGCCATGTAACCATAAAAAAACATAAAAAGCAAGACTGGCAATTCTTCCACTGTTTTGTCCAACATTTTGGGTCAGAATCAATGACATCTTGCTCACATCTAGTGCCATTATGAACCAAATATCTGTATCTTATCCTAAAGCTATAATCATATTCCTATTAAAACTTTTTTTGACACGAACATCTCAATTGCACTTCTATTTTAAAAATCTTTATCTGGTGTCACTGTTATGTAAATTTGAATGTAAGTGTGGTAATGTTTTAAATTAATTGCTGTGCGCGCGCGTGTGTGTGTAAATATATATATTAGGGATGTCATAAAATATTGATATATAGATTATTGATCAGCACGTTATTTTATCAATGTGTTTTTGAGGCATCAATGCATTAAAATTAGCATTTAAATTAGAATCCTAATATATGCTCTTTCCAATTCGTTCAGTTGGTCTTCCATTTAACGTAGTCGGAATATTAGCTTTCAGAGACCACAAGGGGGCGATATAAAATCTACAGGCTTTGTATAGTTATTACTACGTTGCCTTGCTCACCTCTCGTACCCCTACTTTTCTGCTGCTGTTATAAGTGCCCGATCCGTCCTGGAAGCACAACTCATTCTGCACACGTGCGTAATTACGAAATCAGAAACACAACTTACTGTATGTTCACACTGAGAGCGGCGAGAGCATCAAAATTCGCTCGGGCTGCCCTGCCAACAACGCTATCGAACATTGTGAACGATCTGACGTTGATGAAATAAGCGGGTGCAAGTTCGTTCGAAATGCTTGGTCTTGCAAACTTGTTTAAGGGGCTGAAAGGCAAACAAACATGTAGACCGATATCTGCAGAGTGACCACATGTGAAGCTGAGAAATTGATCGATTGAGGAAAAATATTAACAATTATAGTGACAAGTTTGGTAACAAAATAAAATAACGTAATAAACTAAATATAACCCATTTGTGTGGTGTGACTTTTGCGGCGATGCTAAGTGCTAACATGCTAAGTCAAATTTCAACATTTCAACCCGCAACGGCTACGATCAAACTGTCCTCCGTTGTGCTGGGAACTAAATTACATGTTTGGTGGGAACAAAAGTTTACACAATTGTGTTCTCTAGAATTCTCTAGTGGGTAGCACTTCTAAATTCCGACTGGTTGCCACCGAATCGCGTCATAGCTCATTACCATAAAGTTAACCGAACTTCAACTTTACTCTGATGCTCAAACCGCCCTCGTAGCGCCGCTCTTCGCCACTTAATGACGCTGTCTCACGTAGAAAATGAATGACTTCCGGTCGCCGTGACGCTCTCACCCGCATTCAGTCCTTCTCAATAAAATGCATGTGTATGTCATCTCCGTATAGACTTTAGACCCATTATATCTCTAAAATATGTCTGCTGCTATCCCTCTGCTAACAGAACAAGTCACTTAGCTAATGCGCAACCAATTTCACAAGGTGAGCAGAAGCTAACCATAGCTAGCTTTACCATTTGGGGATCACAAGTGTTGTCACAGCAACCACGCAGTTAACTTAAGTAAACATATTGATTACCTAAGGATTACAAAGCTGCAAAAAGTTGCATAGAATAAATCAGATGTTTTAGGCTCTAAATTTGTCATTTATTCTTTTTAAGATTTTTTTCTTCATACATTATCAAAGACAAATGTGATCATACATCAACACAGTGCTTAAACGATATACATTTATTGATGCACACAATTACACCATATCCCATCATTAAAGCGACATAAAAAATCACACATGCGTGGAACGGATTGGGCAATGTCGTAAAAGAGATTAAATTCTGCGCATGCTCTGATTTTAGCGCATGTGAAGAATGGATCGTGCCTCCGGGGACGGATCGGGCACTTACATATTTTGTCTACGAGAATGTACAGTCTCTTTGACATTTCTGAGAATAGTACAGAAGACTGGATGTTACCGTGAGACGCTGTGTGATGTGAACTGTCACTCTACAAGGAGGAAACTCCCATATCTATGACCAAATGTCTGTCGGATTGGTGGAGATGTCATGCTGCCATATCCAACTCTGTCCAGGCTAGCGAAACGCTACCTCAATGTGCCTGCTTCTAGTGTCCGCAGCGAGAGGGTGCTCTCTGCGCCTGGCGGCATGATCACTTCCCGGCGTTCGTGTGTGGATCCAAACAATGAGGACATGCTCATATTCCTCGATAAAAATACTGTTCAATATGCTAGGCTTTGCATTGGCTATTGGGCCTAGATCTGTCAATTAGAATGCAATGTCCAATGTTTTGCTAACTGTGGTTTTGCCTTCAAGATCAGACTTATTTTATGTTGGCCTATTTTCATAACGTTTCTAACATACTTAATGTTGGCCTATAACATAAACGCATTGTTCTATTTAGGCTACACAAAATATCTCTCTCAGGAATATGTACGTAATAAAGAAAATTATATTCATCCAGTGTGCCTACCTTTATAATTTGCTGAAATTATTAGCCTGTTAATCTGTTATGATGACACAATCTGATCTGGTAATTTGTTTGCTCGTTCACAATCAAGCATGCTAATACGGCTCCATCTAGTGCTGCTTCCTTATATGACACTGAATACCGGTAAGCCTTTGCAATTTAGATAATTAAGGGTTCATCGGTTTATTTACGCCAATTTATTTCTATCTGAAAAATGCTGATATATATCAATAGCCATTGGCAAAATTTTCCCAAAATTATTCATACCCATGCCAAATTGGGATTTATAATGAATTTTTATTTGACCAGTAGGTTTCATCTGGCTGGAAGTGACATAAACAAGTGACAAAAGACGGTAAGACATTGTGTCAGAGATATTAACGATAAATTTAAATGATCTCTGTGGGGGTTTTTTGTTTTTGTTTTAGATTTTTACTGAAAATGCCATGTACAAAATTATTCATACCCCCAGAAATGGTTGCAAATTGCTGAGAAAATGCAAGCTCCTATATATACATATCTCCATGTTCTAGAGCATTCTAATCAACTTTAAATTGAGAACAGCTCATGCAGTACCTCTCTAGTCAGTTACTAGTCAATGGCAAGTCATGGCTAAAACCAAAGAGCTTAGTGAAGACGTCCGGTTGCACATTGTGACTGCTCACAAGATGGAGAAAGGCTGTAAAGCCATATTCCAGGTGCCAGTGGCCACAGTGCAAAGCATAATCTAAAAGTACAAGGAGTTCCACACTGTGAAAAATCTCAAGGGGCGAGGGTAGGAAGCCGAAAGTGACCCCTGCGCTGGCAAGAATGATAGTGTGAGAGGTCAAGAAGAATCCAAGGATCATCACCAACGCCATCCTGATGAATCTGAGCGGTTCTGGTACCAACATCTCAAGGCAGACAGTCAAGTGGACGCTGCACAAGGCTGGTCTCCATGGACACAGACCAAGGAGTACTCCACTTCTCC